>NC_056743.1:236846188-237126489 GCF_019279795.1 Protopterus annectens | reverse complement strand
GTTCCAGGGGAAATTTGAATTAAAAATTGGTTTCAAAGGTAAAGCAGTTCCCTACATTCTGGTCTCAAGGGCCCACAGACTGCGGGAAGCTACAGGAAGCAGTTTCTGTAGGTAGTGACGAAGATTTTATTCCACTGTTTTAAAAACAGTATCCAATCACAAAGGAAGCTGAAACAGACATGCAAAATTGCATACGATGATGGCTTGATGTGGGAATAATTCAAAAGGGAAATAGCTCTACAAATTCACCCATATGGCCAGTTAAAAGAAAGATGGCACTTAACGATTGGTTATTGATTTACGAAAAATGAACCAATTCACGACTCCCTGGGCTCATCTGATTCCAGGGGTCCCAGAGCTAGCAGCAAGAATAAAACCAGAAAGTCAGTGGTTTAAGGTCATAGTCTTAGCTAATGGTTTCTTTGCAGTACCACTGCTGGAAAAAGATTGGCAAAGGTTTGCCTGTACTTTTCAAAATGAACAGTATGTCATGACGTGGTTACTGCAGGGGTTTCGAAACAGTCTGGTTATAGTTCACCAAATAGTTGGATGAATATTACAAGGTCTGGAATCTGATGATTCTGTTCTATATTATATTTATGACATACTAATATGTATATAGCTAAAGTGACACAAGTCCTTCAAACGGGTTTATATTAAATCAGCAAATGCTTAAAAAAGAGAACGCTGATTTATCTTCCACATTGTAGCGAAAGCTTACAATCCCGAACACTTAGAGCATTTTTTTTTCCCAGACTAAAAACATCGCTGTTCCAAAAAAGAAAAAACAAACTTTAAAACATTATGTAAATTGGGGGGCAGTGCCTCCCCCCCCAACCCCCTACTTAAATATACCAACTCCGAGGTCACACTACAGTGCCGAAAGCGGCCAAGCGATTTCTTTCCCAGGGAAAGAATTCACTTATATGCCTTTTGGGTATTTTGCCATTTTGTGCTTTTAATTTTGAACAAGATGCATTCGACATGATGCGTCTTCTATCATATAATAGGGAACCCTTCAAACACTGCAGTTGCCAGGGTTTAATGTTTAAAGTGAAAAGGTACAATTCTTGTTGTTGTGTCTTTCGTCTTATCCCGGTTAGGGGTCGCCACAGCGAAACTCCGGTCTGCTAATGTTTGGTAGTAGATTTTTATGTGCCGAGTTACCAGCCTTGACGCACATCCTTCAACGAAGGCATGCCCATTCATGCATGTCTCCACACAGAAGACACTCTAGCTGAGAATTGAACGCAACAACGTATTGCTGTGAGGCGACAACGCTACCGCAGCACCACTACCGTGGGGTACAATTCATGTCATCTGAAGTAAAATTTCTAGGTACTCTTATGTCCGCCTGGGCATACTCCTTTTTTGGACAGGGTGCAGGGAATTTTGCAATTGGATAAACCGGTTACCATTCCGGATTTGCACAAATTTTACGTTTTATGAATTATATTTGAGAATTCATAGAAGATTATGCCAGCATGGCAGTTCCTCTGTATGACATGCTTTCTAGCCAGAAAGAATTACCCTTTCTGGAGTGGGGACCAGAGGAAAATATGGCTTTTTGTGATTTAAAGGCAGCATTGGCCAAGGGTACAGAACTAATAGCTCCAAGTTGAACACTTCCCTTTGTGTTACTTGCAGCAGCTGGACCAAACACATTCTCTGCTGTGCTTTTACAGGAGTGGTCTCAGGTCTCTAATGCTAAAATGGAAAAGACTTTCTGCCCCATTACATTCTTCAGTAGAAAGATGACATGTTGAGAAGGGGATATCACCCATGCATTCAGCAACTTTTGGCCATTTACTGGGGGTTTAAAATAAACTGAATACCTAACAGCTTTTTCCAAAGACATTATAGTACAGACAGCACATTATGCCTTACAGGCTTTCGTAAATGAGACTCAGTTAAATAAACTGCAGACGTCAGTCAAGCAGTGTTTGCAAAATGGTTGGCATTATTTAGTGTCAAGCAAGTTACAATAAAGGCAGGAGATAAGTATTACTTATCTAACTTCATAGGATATGAAGGAAAACGACACAAATGCATTAGGCACATTTCAAATCCAGAAAAGCCCATTCTGTCTCCTGATTTTCAGGAAGACAGGTAATCCGTCTTTGTTGACTGTACTCTGTTTTGGGACAATGGACTATCAGACTGGATTTGCAGTAGTACCAGAAAACCCTTCTATGGGACAGCCGACTGATTCAGTTACCGAGACACGTCTGCTCAGCGAGCTGAACTGGAAGTAGTTCTTTGTGTTACAGCATTTTCCACCTGTCAATATTTTTTTTGGACAGTGCATATGTAGTTAATTCTCTGCGGCTGCATATGTCTACATAGGCAAGGAGAGGGTTTGTTGATAATATGGGCATACCAGTCAAGCATGTTTCTGTGTTAGACTATTTGGAATTTGGTTTGTAGTCTGTCCCTTGTGGGTTGCTACAATATCTTAAAGGTAAAAGCTCATCAAAAAGCTGCAAATTAAAATTTTCAGTTAAATAACTATGCTGATCAGATGGCAAAAAAGGCAACCAAAAAAGGAATGCAGTTGTATCCTACAGAACACCTTTCTGATGTACCAGATAAAACCACTGCAGTATATGCCTTAGACATTTTCAGCTCAGAATTTGCAGCATGATTTACTGCGTATCCAAACTAAGTTTGGACTACAGGAAGAGTTAGAAAAATGTACTGTTGTAGGAGAAAGTCTAGGGCAATATTATGCAAAATGTTTTGAAGATTGTTCTAGTCTTCCTTGTATATCATACCAACAGACACAACAGTTAGTGAAATTTAATCATCCGGTATTGGGACATTTGGGTACACAAGTTATGGCCTATTGTGAAAAACAAGTACTGGCATCCACAGTTAAAGAAAATCTACGATTCAGTGCATGCTGAATGCTTAATATGTTTGCAGATTAATGCTCAATTGAAAAAGCCACAGTTACTAAGGGTAACTCCAGTGGATGGACTTGGTATGCTATCCAAATTGACTTTGCAGGTCCATTGCCACCAGCTAAAGGTGGGTACAGGTATCTTCTAGTGGTAGTTGATGTTTTTTCAAAATGGATAGAAGCAGTTCCTACCAAAACAATGACGGCTAAGGCTACAGCAGAAGCTTTATGGAAAAATATTTGTCATTGGGGATGGCCATGAGTTATCGAATCTGATAACGGGCCACAATTTGTCTGTAAACTGATGAAAGCTTTGTGTGATTTGCTTGGTATCCAGCAACACTTTAATGTTCCTTACCATCCTCAGTCCAATGGGATTTTTGAAAGAATGAACGCCTTAAAGCCTGCTAGGAAAAAGGTGTGAATTGGGTAAAACATTTGCCTGGAATCTTGCTGGGTGTCAGAGCAACTCCTCACAGTAAAACAGGGATATCACCTTTTGAATCATGACAAGCAGGAAAATGCCTGTACAGTTGCCATTCGATCCTACTGTTAGTACAGACCATTATTAGAAATTGCACAGCATCAACAATGGTTAAAGGATATTTCTAAATTGTGTCAAAGTTTATCAGAAATGCAAACATTCAAATTACAGTTAAAGGATCCTGTTATGCCAGAAGAAAACCTTCCCTCTGGGACAGAAGTACTAATCAAGACATTCCAGATGGACGGTCCATGGGATAGTAATTGGCAAGGACCTTTTAAAGTAATTGCTCAGTCAAGACGTCTAGTATACAAAGTTAAAGGAAATTAAAAAAGCAAATTGATTCTTGCGCATAGAGATCAATTGAAAGTCATTAAGTGACTTCATTTTTTTTTTTGTAGACTCACAGCAAATGGCAAGTCTAAATCAGTTAATCATATTAATACCGCTTCAAAGGTTCATAGGTAGGTACTAGGCTATCGGCCCAAGGGCCTACATAAGCCTAGCTAGCAAGGTACCAGAGCTTACGTCACCCAAGAAAGTTATTTTCCTGTGCCACTGTCCAGCAGAGAGACACAAGTGATCCCCGGGGTGTATTTCCTATTTCCCATCCACGCATCAAGATTTTTCTTGAAGAAATTTGCTTGACTTAGATGGGTAGCTTGTTCCAGAGTATAGGTAGTCTCTGGGACAGGAATCTATCCCTCCAGCGTGTCGTGTTTATTGTGGTGGCAAGGTTTAGGTCCCTAGAGTGTGTAGCTTGGAGGGATTGGGTTTTCTTTAGGTGTAGCATGTCCAACAGCTCTGGATTTAACATAACTTTATATGTTAGGTAGAGAGCACCTCGGAGTAGGCGATGTGCTACAGAGTAAAGCTGGAGTTTTTGAGGCAGTCAGTGTAGGACATTTGTCTGAGGCCAGTAATCCCCTTTGTGATGTACTTCTGTGGCCTTCCCAGCTGCTGCAGATGTTTTGTGAGGTACATTCCAAAAGGGGCATTGTACTCTATAATGGGTCTAATGAATGATGAGTAGAGGGGAACAATTTACCTTTTTTTCCTGGATGAGAACCCTTTTATGATGAGGTGTGCCACGTAGAAGGACTTCCTGACTACTGTGGCGATGTGACTATCAAAGGAGAGACTACTGTCCACCTGGGTCCCAAGGTCTCATCACGCATTCGGTGTTAAGTAGATTGCTGTCTATGTGGTAGTTCATGGGTACAGAGTATTTACCAAAGGGGATGACACTGCACTTTTTGGCATTGAGTTTGAGGCCATGGCTCTGACACCAGGCATCTGTCTCAGTGAGGCCCTACTGTAGGATGTCCACATCATTTGGGGACTTGACTATGGCTCCTAGTTTGCAGTCATCTTCAAACTTCATCAGCCAGAGGCCTTCTGTGTTAGCCTGTACTTCAGAGAAGTAGATAACAAGCAGTTGTGGTTCCAGGATGGAACCCTGTGGCACTCCACTTGTCACTACCTTGAGGTCTGATTTAGAGTCTGCAACGTTTACAGTGTGGGTTCTGCCAGTGAGCCAGTTGGCAACCCATCTTGTGACGTAGGGATTTATACCTAGTTTAGTGAGTTTAGCTATAATTCTAGAATGGGGGATGGTGTTGATAGCCTTGGCGAGGTCAAGATAGACTGTGTGAACCACCTTACCCTCATCCACGGCTTTGGTGACTGCCTCAAAGAAGTCTATCAGGTTCAGGAGGCATGATCTGCCTTTCGCAAACCCAAACTGGGTGGGATCCAGAGTTTGGAGGTTACCAGTGTCTGAGTTCCATGATACGTTCCATGGCCTTGCAGACCAGGCTCGTCAGGCTAATAAGGTCGATAGTTCCCGGGAACAGTGGAAAGGTTATATTATTGTAAAAGTATTCTGTATTATGAGGCATTAAGCGTCATTGCAAAAGATAAACTATTTAGTTTGGCTGAAAAGACCAGAAAAGATACTGCTCACAGTTGGTGGTATATCTTTACTGGCTGGTCAAAATCTGGAAAAAAAGACTTAAGTTGGTTGATACAGCCTGTATTAGTAGTGTTAGGCATTATAGTCATATGAACTATCTGGAATTGCTACCTACATTGCCATTTGCGGAAAACTTATAAAATCCAACAAATCATAATGGTTAACCTAGATAAACTGGAAAAGGTTTCAATGTGTACAACTGAAGTTGAAAATGGAGAGTCATTTTCCGCCTTTTAAACGAAAGAGGGAATTGAGAGTAATGAACAGGTTAAAATGAGTTTTGGTGGATTTTTTCTGAAAATGTATAATCTAAATTTATGTGCATCTGCGGTGGTGGTGCTGTGATAACATTGTTGCCTCACAGTAAGACGTCCTTTTCGATTCTCAGCATCTTCTCTGTGGAGACATGCATGAATGGGCGTACCTTCATTGAAGGTTGCGTCAGGGCTGGCAACTCGGCACATAAAAATCTACTGCCAATCATTAGCGGACTGGAGTTCCGCTGCAGCGACCCCTAACTGGGAAAAGCCAAGACGCAACATTCTGCATTTCAGCGTGCAGGGTGTACTTTAGTTTCAACTCTTGGCAAAAACATATAGCTTGGCATTCATTAAGAATCAGAAGAAAAATGTTTCATCTTTTATAAACTGTAGAGCTTGTGAAATTTATTATCTACAAGCAGGACAAGATGAACTCTTGTATGCTCTGTGTCTCCTCAATATGATACGCAAGATAGGTTAAGGATGAAAGGAGTTATTCTTCAGGAACAGAATGTTTAAGATATGGAAAACAAGCTGTAAGCAGACCAGCTTGAGAGGAAAGACATATTCTGGCAAATTTCCAAAACTGCTGATGCAGGCAGAAAAGACACTATAATGATTGGGACTTTTTCTTTTGTAGAGGAGAGACTGATTATTCTAAGCTGAAGTACGTTTGATGTATTACCTTTCATTTGTTAAACTAGATGTCAGCTTCGTATGCAGAGTAAACAAATGTCATAACAGCAGAACTCTTTCAGTGTTTTCATTGAATAAAGGTACAGACTACCTGCATAGTGTAGCACAACCTAAATCTTAATACAAGTTGGATATGGTCTCCAGGGGAAAAGCGGCCTTCGGCTCAATGGTGCTCAGAAATGTTCTTCCATAAAGGCCACCCAGGTTTCTCAGGTAGCTTGGGATTCTGCCCTATCAGTGATGAACGGAATGAAGATTAACAACATCAGATAAAGAAGTTACGTCTTACCATAATGTTCCGTCTGTGTTGTTGATCTTCTTCCATTCATCACAACCCACCCTCCGTCCCCCATCAAAGGCTCTTGGTGGATCTCATGAGTCCTTGTGGTGTGTCAGGGTTTTTGCGGAAAAATGGCCTCTGCTTTATTTTTATGTCTTATGCAAACTCGATCTGCGTAACAGGGAGAAGGGCATTTTGGGTAGCAGCTTAGCTCAAGAATTTTATGGTGTATGTGAGCTTGGTATTGGGCTGACACGGTTCTGTGGGGCTTGGAACCAAACCCATCAGTGATGAATGGAAGATCATCAACAACACAGATGGAACGTAATGGAAAGACAACTTCTTTTTTTAGTTGATTCAAAAGAGGTAGCTTAATAAATGACTTTGTCCAACATCTGTTATATTTAAGCTCTAATGTAGCTTTATTTTCTTTTACTGTTTGATTCATAGCGAATGTACTTGGTGACGGAGTTGTGCGAGGGTGGCGAACTAAAAGAAATCCTTCAAAAAAAGAAATACTTCACAGAAAATGAGACCAGGCATATTATTAGGAGTCTGGCTGCCGCAATAGCATACCTGCATAAAAAAGGTACAGTCTCTGTCATTACCTTCACTTTAATTTAATGTTATTACTGTAGTGTGTCGATCTACATTTCACTCAAAGATCAGAGCAAAGGCTTAAACTTCTTGAGAAATACAACATTTAGGTTGATGCATTCCACAAAGAGGAGGTATGTCTGTTGTCACTGCAAAGCTGGTAAATCTTTTTTTCTATCTTGTCTAATATTCCACCAACTGTAACATGTTTGTATTCACTAAATGAAATGTAACTTTTTATTGTTTCTCTTACAAAACATTATGTAATATGTTAAACTTGTTAACTTCCTTTTGTAAAATTAAATGTTAATTCTTTGTCTTGGAGCTTTTCTTCCTGGGTCTCTGCTGAAAATGGAGATGTTGTCCAGTCGGACTTTCCAGGTAAACAAATGTCACATAAGCGTTCTGTATAACTCTCAACAGCAAACCCAAAAGTAAAAGAACGCTATATCCACGGGCTCTTGAGATGCCAAAATCACCAGTGCTGCACAAATAACTGTTGGTTAAACTGTACTACTATTATGTAAAAGAACGCTAACCACTCATTTGACTTAAAAAAAAAAACAAAAAAAAAACAGGTTTAATAGCAAGAATTGTTGAGCGCTTTCACCCGCAATAATACAGGCTTCATCAGAACATCTCTAAAACCAACTGTTGCAGTTTAAATACCACATTTTGGCGCCAATACTAAAAAATTTTTAAAGCTACGAATGTACGTGTTATTCATACATCCTATGCACTTTAAATTCCTA
This sequence comes from Protopterus annectens, assembly GCF_019279795.1. Lineage (NCBI taxonomy): Eukaryota > Metazoa > Chordata > Ceratodontiformes > Protopteridae > Protopterus > Protopterus annectens. The sequence goes on along the minus strand of NC_056743.1, from coordinate 237,118,543 downwards.
ACATTCTTATTATACAATCACAATGTAATACTTGCACAATCCATGTTGATATATATGTAAAAAAATATATTTTTAGAAGAACTTTTGATCCTTTAGTAAAAAATACTATCATAAATAAAATCAAACAATCATCGTTTAACTATATAAATTAAGAGTTGATAAATATTTTAAATATGACATCAGTCCATAAGGCTCGTTAAAATGCAATTGATGTAACAAAAACAGACAGTGCCTAAGCAGTAACTGAAAGTGTTTTAATAGTTAAGTAATCATTGAGCCCTGGTGGTGTGGAGGCATCCGTTAATAACTGCCACCATAATTCTTTAAGACAAAATATCCTTAGTATTACCCCCCCCCCCCCCCGGGATCAATCTGAATATTTTAATCTCTTTCACCACACTTTTCTACATGCCTGTATAGGGCATTGTTTGCATCCTTCCTCGTAATACTGTACAAATGTGCGTAGATGCATTTCCTAAAGTTTCTTGCGGTCTTCCCTATATAATATCTTGGGCAAATAGCACATTTGGCTAAATAGATAATGTGTTTAGAATTACAATTGCCCTGTTGAAACCTAAATTTGGTCTTTTAATATTGTCTAAAATAATTCCTTCATTTATTTCCTAACACTGACTACAACTCCCATACTTCCTGGTGTACTTCTTGTCTGTGTCAACACCTCTAACTATTGACCTTCTTTCCAGATGCTGCTTAATGTTACATCCCATTTTGTTAACAAATAAAGGTTTAGGTCCCAGAATTTTTGAAATGACTTGACAAACTAAAATAACATTCCAGTTCACAATCATAATTTCTTTATTTTGTTGGTATATGGTCCATACTCTAATACACAAGCTTTATTAAATTTAATTGTTGTCCCTAAATTGTAAGAATCACCCCGTTCATTTGGTAAATTAACCCTATATTTATAATTATAACCTAATAAAGGGACATATTTACGTCCCCATTCTTTAATAACATAGTTACTCACTTTCATCATCATATTCATGTTATAACCTCTATCTTTAAATAAAGTAGTGATAAAGTCTACTTCCTCTACCATCTCAGTATATTGTGATGTCATTCTTATAGTCCTTATACACTGTCTTTTGTAGATATTGGTTAATAATTTCCTAGCGTGATTGCTTGTGTATTCTAAGTATTCGTTAGAAAATGTATTTTTTCTATATATTCGGGACTTAAAACTGTTTTCCCCATTAGATACACAAGTGTCTAAATAAGCTAAGCCATCATTACTACTAGATGACGTAAATTGAAGGAAGTCACTACTTTGATCCAAAAAATTATTCAGGATGGTTAAACTACCATCCCATAAGATGTAAATATCATCTAAAAAAACGGGAGTAGTATTTGATGTATTTGTAATACTCACTTTGGAAGACTGTTGTTTCTTCCCAGTCACGCATGACCAAATTAGCAAATATGGGGGCACAAGCAGCCCCCATAGCTACTCCTCTAGTTTGTCTAAAGTGCTCTCCCTCATAAAGTATATAATTGTGGTCTAATACTAATGACATAATTTCAAGAATGAGACAAACCCTGTGCCAATCTAGATCCGCATATTTCCTAATGCTGTTAGTGAAGGCTTCCATACCTTCATCCTTAGGGATGCACGAAAATAAATCAATAACATCTATGGTAACAAATGTTAGACCCTCTTTCCATGTATTCACTGGATAATTCTTCAAAAATTCCCAAGAGTCTTTTACCATATGGGGGAATCTTCTCATACATATGTTTCAACTGCTACTACTCTGGGGAACGTTTTGGATTTGCTACCTGAAATAATAGGTCAGAAGGGTGGATTGTCAATGTTTTTATGTACCTTTGGAATTCCTACAAGTGATGCTAATATGGGATATTCAACTTTCAAAAATTTGTAGTTATCTTCGGTAATTCTTTTGTCTATAAGGAATTCTTCCACATGCATGTCTATACGTCTGTATGCAATGTTAATTTCATTAATAGAAACCATTTCATAATTACCTGACAGATGTAAGATATGCATTTTCAAAGTGTATTCTGTGCTATCATAGATTACTACCCCTCCCCTTTTGTCCGGTTTCATTACCCGAATTCTTTTGTCATTTCTCAAATCCTGTAAAATTTTAAATTCTTCCTTAGGAAAATTGCATTTTATTTTATTGCCCTTTAAGTTGTTGTGCAGTTGGTATATCTGTCTGGTTACTAGTTTGTCATAAATCAATATATTCGGGTGCATTGCAGGCATATGGCAGCTCTTCTTTTTCAGAGTGCCTGTTCCCCTACATTTGGGTTCAGTATCTAAGTCAGTGTCCTTAAATGCAATGGCTAAATTCAATTTCCTAATGAAGAGTTTGAACTCACTTAAACAATCAACTAGTTTGAAACAAGTCGTGGGGATGTATTTCATTCCTTTGGAGAGTAATTCAAAGTGTAATTTATCAAGTGGAAGGTTGGTATAATTGTATATATTAAAATTTTTGTAAGAAATGATACCTTCTTTGGAAATAACCTGACAAAAATCCGAATGTATATTTCCCGAAGGTCCACTGGTTTTGTTCATTAAATGTATCTCAGTCCCCCCCCCCCTTCCCTGGGGTATTCTTGTTTCTTCTGTACTTTTGATGTGGATAATGTTGTTTCCACTTGCCTTCCCTTTTCCACTCCAAATGCTGTTCTTGTTTCCAGCCCCTTTGAAAATTTGATCTACCCTCCCACTGATATGTTTTCATAATCTTCTCTTTCATGACTACCTTTGTGGTAGTCCTTAGTGTAACTGAAAGCACTAATATTATCTCCCCATAAATAGGCTTTGCCCATTTTGTACTGCTCCATGTCTCTTTTTAGCTTTTTGCATTTTTTATTGTAAACCACCTGAGTTTTGTCGTCAGCCATATTAAATTGCTTAACATATAATTTCTCCCATTGAGGGAACAATAAATCACATAAAATCAACTCCTTTAACATTTCAACTTCATTCATACATTTACATAGTTTTTCATCGTTATACTTAAGTGCATATATTGTAACCCAAATTGATCAAATAATTGGTTAGTCACATTTAATATTATCAGATAAATCTACCCCCATGGGGTGCTTGAAAAAACGCAACCCCATGGGAACGATTTTCAAATCAATGCATTTAGAAAGATATGCATTATCTAATTTCCATTTTTTTTCCAAGGGTAAAAATAAAATCCCCGAGTGTACCCTTTGGTGCTGAATGTTTAACATGCTCTCCGTCTGTTTCACCATTCATACGATCAAAAACACAGTTGTTATCCAAAAAGTTCTTTAAAACATTGGTGTTAACTTTAAGTTATCTGTAATACTGCATTTCTCACTAGTGGAACTTTGTCCACAAAGTCCTTTACGTTGGTATGAGCATATGTTCTCATAGGCTGTGTTCTTTTGGGCTTCGTGCCTATACGCTTCGCTTCCTCATCTAATTCCCCGAATGAAAAATCGAATGTAAAGTCAGAAACACCCAGCCTACTGCTGTTACGTTGCTCCACTTGGGGCTGGGTAACCGGTAAATCTGTTGCTCTTAGACTTCCACGTCCTATCCCCTGCTCATTGGGAATCCCTGGTGAAGGGTGCAGAAATCACCATTTCTTTCGGCAATCTTGAATGTACTGCACATTTGCTTTACAGCTTACAGTATGTTAGCATGTTCAGTAGATGTCATTGTGTTCATCAGAACTGTCTGTTAGTGAATTTCCATGAACCCAAAGAGACAACACGACTTGTTAAAAGTGATCCTGTCAAATTTGTATGTGCATCATGGCATTCTGTAGCTTAACTGCCATGATGCCTTTCCCATATATCATTCTGATTTTGTGTGGACTGTTTATTAATAAAAAGCTTTGCAGGCTTTTTGTTAAAGTTCATTTATGTGGACTACTACTTATCCCCTCAATGACATCAGTGTAGGAATAGCATGGGAATGTATCCATACACATTCCTAAGGTCAGTAAAAGCTCTGTGATAACTTACAGGAAGCAGAGTTTGAAAGATTTTATTTAAAAAAAAATACAGAAAATGTACCATTAGCAGAGCAAATGCATCACTACACAATTGGCAAGTGGTACAACAGGGAGTTATTTATGTATGTATTTATTTATTTGGTCTCTCCTTGCATCATCCTACAGTCTTGCTACCTAGAGGCCCACTTCCAGACAGGGTCTGCCAACTTCTTTGACCCCTCCCCCCCGACTCGCTGTACTTCTCTTTGGACATTCATGGAACCCAAGGATGCCCTTGGATTCTTGGGTGTTTGTATTAGTCAAGATTTTTTTCCATATGCCCTACCCTCTAATGTTAATAATTTTCATTGCTGCAGTAGCCTTTCACTATATATATCGTATCCTGGTAATGATACAACAGCTGGCTAGCTTCACAAAGCTGTGGGTTCCTCGCACACCTACACTGTGACTGCTGATAGGCTAATCTTCTGGAAGAGAAATCAGCAGTTGGAGAGTAAACGATTTCATTACTTTCTTGCAGGTCTGAGGCATTACAGGAGCGGTACTCCACTGCAAGTATCATTTCTGACAGAAGTCCCCATAGGAGAACCTTTCTGCACAAAAGTTACTGCCATTTTAAGAAACTTAGTATATGTTATTTTCTGTTTAAACACAGCGTTACCCCTTTAAGAAATCTGATGTACTTTTTTTTTTTTTTTTTTTACAACATTGGAAATTTTTCTTTTAGGGACTGCTGTGTTTAGCATGAGGCTTATTTTTTGATCATTTGGGGCTAATGTTGTATTAAATATGTACTTCTTTTAGAAAACTTTTTAATTGTTCGTGTACATTTTATAGGTTGAGGAGTGTTTTACAGGGCAGGAAATGTTTGTTAAATATTGATGTATTCTTTGACAACTTACCTGCTGTTTTTTTTTTTTTTTTTTTTTTTTTCCTGTCAGCGCAGTTCAGAAAAGGGGTTTTCAGTTCTGACAGGAATTTTTGTACAGTGTTTGCATGTTTTCCCTTGAAAAGTGACTGTGCAAGGAAGTGTGTGTGTTGCTTGTCAACACTTGGCTGACAACTTACTTACCGACTAATTTATTTCAACAGTGCTTACCGGCAATCAGGCTTTTTCCTCGGCTACAACATGGATATATACCTTGGTCCTGCTGACTCTTCCCACTGTAACTAAAAAGAGAAAAAATGCATTAAAAGAACCCTGGCCACCTTTGTGGGCTCAGGCAGTGCCTCGGATGTTTAGAAGGTGACTCAGTAGTGGCCAACCGATGTTCATCATTCCCAGTGCTACAATAACCATTAGATTAGATTTGTTGTTTCCTGCCTGGAAAACAACTTGTCAGCTTCAAAATGCTCTGGCTTCCCCCTCCCCAATTCTTTCACACTGACCAGCTAATCCCATGGAGGGATATCAGCAGTTAGAGCAAATCTTTCTTCAGTATGTACCATCCTGAGAAGATGAGAAAAAGCATCTGTCATGCTTTGCAGGAGCAGAAATTGGCCAACAGCTAATTTATGACAAGCAAGTGCCCCCCCCCTCGAATTTAGTACTTTTTTAAGAAAAATCTGTTCTGCTTATATTATTTTGACTAAACAGTAACATTCCTTTAAGAAACCTGGTATTGTTTCACAGTGTTGAAAGTTTGCTGTCAGGGCTGCTTTTTTTTTTAGTTACAGGCATTTGTCTCAATGTATTTGGGGTTAATTATGTGAAAAATCATGTACTGCTTGTGTAAACTTGGATTTTTTGTAACAAAAAAAAAGGTTTATAGGCAGGAAATGTATATGTCAGTGTAATGTTTATGCTTACTTCTTGATAACCTACCTGCCATATGTATGTATAGTTATTTATGGTTAGTACCACTAGGATAGTGGCCTCTCTTCAGGAGAGATCTGAGGTGGTATTTATACATCTAATGGAAATTTGGCTAAGGTATCTGTAGGTGCTTTGGGATCTTTTACATCCACCTAAGCTATCTACAGCTCTGTCAGATGGGACCTCTGTTTAACATCTTATGCAATTATTTTTTGTTGATTATTAATACTTTCTTCTTCAAGAAAGTTATTTTAAAGCTAGGAGTTTCTGTTTTAATGGACGGTCACAAGACTGCACTGTACTTTCAAGCAAGACTGTTTTTTTTTCCTGTCAGTTCTTTCAAGTATTTAAAAAAAAACATGCTTTATATGGAGGATTGTTTATTTTACTTTTTGGTGCTGAAAAGTTTTTAAGTGCTTTACTCTGTGTGAAAAAATTACTTTTTAAAGACTTTGTTTTCAGCAGCTCGTCAAGAACTTCTAACTCAAGTCGTCCAGATTGCCTCCACCGGATTAGAGGTCCATGAAACTGACTGCATGGTTTCTCCAGGTTTTATCATAGCCAGATATGCTAGGCTTCCCACTACAGTGGTCAAGGTTATATCGGCTTCTCAGAAACCAGACACAAAAGGTATACTGTAGCAAATGGAAGAGGTTTTCTTTCTGGGCCATTTCCAAGGGATTGGACCCTTTACTCAGCACCTGTTTCATCCATCTTAGAATTTGTATCAGAGTTCTTTGACAAAGGTTATTCCACCATCAAATTTCAAATGGCAGTTGTTTTGAACTTTCGCATTGGTCATAATGATTCTTCCATAGCTTCTCTAAAGATATCTAAAGCCTTTTGAGAGGAACATTTTTTCTATGATCACCCTTCATAGATCCAATTCCTCCATGGGACACTACCATTATGCTTCAAGCTCTAACTCAAACCCCTTTTGAACCTACAGCCACAGTAGATTTTAAGTTCTTGACATGGAAAACAATTTTTCTAGTGACTGTTATGTCAGCCAGGCAGATTTCAGAATTACAGGCACTTTCATTCAAACTTCCGTATCTGGCATTTCACGACGACACTGTTTCTCTCAGAATTAATGCATGCTTTCCTCCTAAGGTGACATCAAAGCAAACATAAATCAATCAATAAACTTACCAATTTTTTTTTCCCTGCTACTGAAATGAAGGTGAATACATTTTACGTATGTTAGATGTCTGTCAACTCAGATTCTACCTTCATAGAACTCAACAATTCAGGAAATCTGGTGAGTTTTTGTTGCCATCTCAAAGCCAGTATTAGGTAAAGCTGCTGTTAGTTACTCTTTCTAGATGGTTGGCAGACTGAATTTTCTTTGCGAATAACAAAAACAATTTGTCTTTTAATTTAAGCCTAAAATTCATTCCACTAGAGCAATATCTGTCAACATTTTTTTCTAGAAAGATTCCCATTGATGACATTTGCATTGACTTGGTCCACAGACCATATGTTTGTCTCATTATAAATTAGATAAATCTGTCATGTTCTTCATTTGATTCCACCATCCTCAGGCACATCTTTCATTGATTGCCATCCAGATTCTGTATCTTGGGAATTTGTTCCAAGAGTTCAATGTAATGAAAACAGATAACATTGGATACAAAAATTATGTACTTACCATGGTAGATCCATGTTGTCTGATGGTTTTTTTTTTTTTTTTTTTTTTTGGTACAGTTCCCTCCCCCCTTCCTCCCTTCATAAAGTGTCACATAAGACTTTGGGATGACTGGGTGGTTACTACTCATTTCTCTTTGTCTGTGAACAGTCCTGTTCTGACTTGTCTTCTTTCCCTCTCTTGTCGTTTGCAACTGTTGTATTTACTCTATTGTAAATCATTTGCATTTGACAGGGCATACTCGATCTAAGGTATTAATTATGGTTAAGAGAGGAGTCAGCACTTTGGATCCGAAGAAGCTTCACAGTTGGTGCTGAGGTCGGATTTTACAACCCAAGATTTGAACCGGACAAAAATCAGAGACAACTGGGATCTATTGTTATGGTAAGTACTTACTTTTGATCTAAGGTTGTTATTTTCATTCATTCCTCAACTGATGGGTTCGGATCCGAGACTCTGATCTGAGTCTGCTGCTTCTACCAGATCAGTGGATCCTAGAACTCTTGAGCTTCTCCCTTAACCCATAATGTCCTGGCAACCTAACATACTTCAGATCTCGTTTATGCCTTTAGGTATCGGATGTGGATTTCTAGCTCTCGAGCATTTTTGAGTGGTCTTTGGAATTTTCCTTGAGTTAATTTAGCTTTTATATATCACCTTTCTTGTTCCTCCCTGCCATACTTTAATGTTCTTAGCCAGTTCTTCCTCCTTTTTTTATTGTCAGTTGTCATTACAGTACTTCTCTCGTTACCATTGCTAGTATCTTTTTATACTCTTTCAAGTACTTGGTCTACTATTGTTGGTAGTTCTTTTCTTTCTTTTTTTCTTTCTACAAAAGAAATTATATAGATAGTCTTTTGTTATAGTTTTTGGCGTGCATTAGATGTTTTAAGATGTCTGACAAACCCACTGGGTTTAAAAAGTGTGTTTCCTGTGGACACAAGATCCCAAATTCTGATGCCTATAACAAACGTGTGTATTGTCTGGGTCCAGCACATCTGGATGGAACTGTACCATTTTCTCCAATTTTAATTCTAAGCCCTTGACAGACCGCAAGAACAAACTAGTTCTGTGGGATCTGTTACCCTCTACATCTTCCTCTTTGGTGGCTGGGGCTCAAACCTTGTCAGAAAGTCTGAGAAATGTAAAGATGACACCCTTAACTAAGGACAAGGAGTTCTGGAAAAGTTCTTCAGATTGACTCTCAACTTCTGATCTGGCTCCTTCAATGGAGCCTCCTGTTAAGATTTTTAAAAGGTTAGATCCATCAGTCTCTGATCTGACAACTCAAAAATCAGTCTCCTTGGATCTATACCCCACTGTTTCTACTGGATCTGAGTTGATCCAGGCTTCCCTCTCCCTTCCTAGAGGCGTCACCTCAAAGGCTTTTTAGGCCTCCTTCCACTGCATCTTCTTTTTGATCCTCCAGAAGCCTTTCCGAAGCAGGCATGGACAAGATGACAAGGAAGTTCCTCAGAGCACAGATACAGATTGGGTTTTCCTGGCTCCAACCCTGAGAGTCTCTCCACTTCCCCTCTGGTATTTCCTCCTCTGATTCATCCTTCTGTTTTGGAGCCATTGGATCGGAGATCCCTGAGGATGTCTTCTTTGGGACTGAAGACTGTTTGCTGTTAGACTCTGATGGAAGTGTTTTGGAGCCAGAGGACTCTGCACCAGATCTGGGAGCTTAGAGTTGACTCAGAAGCTTTTGGAGCCATCTCTTCCCCTTGGAGCATCAGCACTGGATAACTTAGGTCTAACTTCCTCATTGGGTGGAGCACTGATGGGGTTGTCGGAGCTGATGATCCAAGAGGTTTAGGCTTTGGAGCCATTGATGTGCATTTTTCCTAGGCCTTCTGCTTTTGAGGTTTTGGAGAGGGTTTTCTCCATTACTAGAGAACTGATATCCCTGCCCTCATTGGATCAGACTGCTCTAGTTCTTACTGTTTTGTATTCTGAGCCTGAATCATATCTTCGACTGGGACAGCCAACCCGAACGAGCCTCCAGGGCATTCTCTTCTAACACTTCCCCAGAACATCTCACTGAGAAAGTTCCTCAGAAGAGGACATTCAAGAAGAGGCACTTAATTCCCCACAGGGATTTCTCATGGAAGACACTAATTGTGATTGGGGAAGGATACCCCAGATTCACCACCTGATGACGTCCCCTTTGGGGACATCATGAAGCTCTTGAAATAAAAAGGTGGTTGGTCTTTTGACACATCCTTCCAGGAGGAATTGGTGTTTTGGAGGCTTTTGGGGTCTGGCCCATCTGCTCCTTGGGTGATCCACCACCCTGAGCCAATGTGCTCATTGACTTAATCTTTCAGTGGGAGTGGAAGGAGCTGGATACTGTTGTCTATACTAAAAAGACCAGATAAAATTCTTACCTCCTCCAAAGACTGCACACTGGAGCAAGGGAGTAGCTGTTGATGCCATGGATGTTCTTCATCTCACATTGCTGCAGTCCTAGCACTTGGGTAGTCCGCTGTCCCAGTCGGCCCGAATACCAAAGTATAAGGCTGACGTCGGTCAAGGCGCATTTGTCTGACATCAGGACGTCAGGGTACAAATGCGCATGACCGACGTCATATCCTCAGTCTTTTTTGCCGCATGGTCCGATGCAGAAGCAGTATTGCGAGTGCAGGTTGGCGTTCTGAAATTTTCTGAAGTCGGAGTTTCAGACCGAATCAAAGTTGGCTAAGTACCCCGTTGGGGAATATTTTGGTTTTTCTTGCCTCAGTATTTAACCGGATGTCAGAAAAAGTGAATAACTGTATTTCTTGTGGGAAACAGATACCTCATAGAGATTACCATACATTGTGTATACCTTGCTTAGGGCCTGAGCACGACGTTGTTGGCTGTCGCTCTTGTGCTAGATTTAACAAACGCACTATTAAGAGAAGATTAGATTGTGCCAGGTTAGTTTTTGGGAAGCGTTGTAATTACAACATGCCGTCGGATGCTCCGGCCGCTTCGTCTAAAAAGCGCAAAGCCAAAACAGCGAAGCCTAGGGTAGAAGAACAGTCTGTCCCGGACGTCGGTTCTTTAGAGGGCTCGGTGGAGCCGGTGGTTCTACCAGAAGTTCCTTTGGATTCTCAGGGAGAGACTTTACTGTTACAAGATGTGTCCTCTCAGGAGGTAGGCCAGGCTGAAGGGGCTTCTCAGGTAGCTGTTCTCCCCTCCCTTCCTAAGGTGGTTAGGCCCTCCCCTTCTGTTTCCAAGGCTCCTTCTTGAGGCCGGCCAGGGTTAACTTCAGTGGGGGTCTCCCCTAGTTCTTCAGGGTCTCTGCCTAAGAAACATATGCTTAAAATGGCAGAAGATTTGATTACTATGATTAGAGGTTCTTTACCCCCCCCCCTGATAAGAGGCCTAGGGTGGAACCTGAGCTTGAGAGTTTTGAACAGTGTTCGAGGCTTCTGAGTCTTGACTGAAGACTTGCAGGAGTATCCTCCTTATTCTGATTCTGATGTAGATGACTCTACACCTTCGGCTTCTCCTCCTGAGGATTTTTCTTTTTCAGAGACTCTTCATTCCATGAGAGAGCATTTTAAATGGGAAGGTCAAGATTTCTCTGATTCTAGGAAAAGGCTTAGGGAATTTTGTTTCTACCCCAGCATAGGCCTTTAGCTATACCTCCTGTTCTGGATGTGGTAGAGGATGTTTTTGCAGAGGCTTCCCTGAACCCTGATTCTTTGCCTCCTGCCCCAGTTAAACCGGACAGGTATTATAGAGTGCCTGAAGCTCATAAGTATTTTTTTAAGAGTCCTAGGGCAGACCCAGAAACTGTTTCTCAGGGCCCTAAAGGGGTTAAGGCTTCTGTTGTTAAAAATCCTGTTCCTTCTGATAAAGAGGCAAGGGCTTTGGATAGATGGGGGAAAAGGTGTATACTTCTTCCACTTTAGCCATGAGGGCTTTGAATTGCCAGTTTCACATGTTGAAATACCAAAATTATCTCCTTTCACAATTGAAGTCTAAGGTAGATGCTCTGGCGGAAGGTATTGAGTGTAAAGAGTTGCAGGATTTGGTTCATGTTTCTGAACAGGTGGGTAAGCATTCCTTGCAATGTGGTTTTGATGTTGTACAGGCCTCTTCGAGGGTGGCAGCCACTGGTTCTGTTCTTCGCAGGCACGCCTGGCTGAGGGATCAGAATTTAGCTGAACATGTAAAGACAAGGATTTTAGATGCTCCTTTACAATCTGATGTGTTGTTTGGTGCGCCTGTGGAAACAGTTTTAAAGAAAATGGAGGACAAGGCTAAGTCTATGCAGACTGTTAAAGATTTTTTGCAGGTTCAGCCTCCAAAGTTTAGTAGAAATTGGCCTACTAAGGGGTGGACTTATCCTTCTTATGATTCTCAGTCTAGGGGTAGATCTAGACGTGGTAGGGGCAGAGCTCAAGGTTCTTTAGGCCTAGAACAGGCAGTTCGCCTGCCCAGTCTTCTGGTGAGGGCAGGGGTCAGTCCTTTCGTAAGCAGACCCAATGACTTGCCTTTTCAACTGCCAGAGCCTTCTCGCCTGGCAGCACCTTTGGGAGGAAGGCTGGCACTTTTCAAAGAAAATTGGAGTGTTATTACCCAAGACAGATGGGTATTGGATATCATTCACCACGGTTACAGGTTTTATTTCCATACCTTGCCTCCATTCAAAGGCATGTCAGACATTCCTCCTATACAAAGAAAAGAGGCTCACAAGCAAATTTCTCTGTTGCTCCAGATAGGGGCCATTCAGCCGGTTCCTGTGCCAGAAAGGGGCCTAGGATTTTATTCTCGCCTGTTCCTAGTACCAAAAAAGGGGAACACGTGGAGACCAATTTTGGATTTGTCTATCCTCAACACTTATTTGGACATTCCCAAGTTCAAAATGTTGACGTTACAACAGCTTTTACCCCTGCTGGGCAAAGACCACTGGATGGTAACTTTAGATCTCAAGGAGGCTTACCTTCATGTGCCTATCAGACTCAGTTGCAGGAAGTATCTGCGTTTCCGAGCTGGAAATTCACATTATCAGTTCTCTGCATTGCCCTTTGGCTTATCTACTGTGCCCAGAGTATTCACAAAAGTTCTGGCTCCAGTTGTAGCTTTTTTCAGGCTAAAAGGAATACAAATCTATCCTTACTTGGACGACTGTCTGATTCTGGCTCAAGAAAAGGACGAGCTTCTTCAGCATATGGAATATGTGATAGCAGTGCTAAGATGCCTGGGGTATTCTGTGAACGAAATAAAGTCCAGTCTAGTACCCTCTCAAGACATGTGCTTTCTGGGTGTGAGACTGAATACAGCAGCCCAGATGGCCGTTTTAACCCCGGACAAACAAAAGAGTCTATCCCTTTACTTCCATCAACTATCTCATCAGTCCGTGCTGACTGCAAGGACAGTCCTTCAAGCATTAGGGTTCATGGCATCTTGTATTCTGGTGCTTCCCAATGCCAAACTGCATATGAGGAAGCTGCAATGGTATCTGAAAAATGTATGGACACAGCACTGCCAGGATTTGGACACTGTCATTCCAATAATACCTTGCATTCAAAAGGAATTTTTGTGGTGGGCTCAGGAATGTCACCTAAACAAGGGACTCTCTGTGACCCGGCCAGAGGCGAGTCAGATTCTAACGACAGATGCCTCAGACATAGCTTGGGGAGCTCATCTGAATGGAAAGTGGATACAAGACAAGTGGCCTGCCAGACTACAGCATCTACATATCAACATGAAGGAGATGTTAGCAGTCCAGTTTGCATTAATGGCTTTCAAGGAGTTACTTCTTCCAGGGCAGGTGTTGATTCTAACAGACAACACTACTGTCATGTGGTACATCAACAAGCAAGGGGGAACACATTCTTATCCTCTATGCAGGCAAGCAATGATTTTGTGGGAGACTGCGCTCAGCTTGCAACTAAATCTACAGGCAAGGTTTCTGCCAGGAGCACAGAACTCCTTAGCAGATGTGTTAAGCAGGCAAATCATGGATCCCCACGAGTGGAAACTGGATCTTCATGTATTTCGACAATTGACAGTGTCCTGGGGAACTCCAGACATAGATCTGTTCGCTTCTCCACTAAACCACCAGCTGCCAAAGTTTTGCAAAAGGATTCATCACACAGCTTGGAAAGTGGATGCTCTTTCGTTCAGTTGGGAAAATCTTCATGTGTATGCCTTTCCACCTCTGCCTCTCCTCCCAAAGGTACTCCTAAAGGTCAGACAAGACAAGCCAAGGATGATTTTGATAGCTCCAGATTGGCCTCGCAACACTGGTACCCATTACTGAGGAATCTGGTAAGGAAGCCTCCATGGCCTTTACCTTTAATTCCACACCTTTTGTCTCAGAGGGACGGTCATCTCCTCAATGTCAAGCTTCACTCTCTTCATCTAACAGCCTGGCATATTCTGTTTTGAACCACAGCAGGTCTCAACTTCCTCAACAAGTTTTGAATGTGATTATGGAAGCCAGAAGGCCTAGTACACGTAAAGTGTATGCAGAAAAATGGAAGAGATTTTTATTTTGGAGTGCAGCAAAGGATTTGGATGTTTCTGAGCCTAATTTGAGTGTGGCTCTTCAATATCTTACTGAGTTATTGGACAAAGGTTTGTCTTTCTCTTCCATTAAGATTCATGCTGCAGCAATTTCAGCTCACTATGATTGTGACCCACCATTGTTTTCTCATCCTTTGTTCAAGCAATTTCTTAGAGGGGCAAAGAATATAAGACCCCCACGTAGAGCTCCTACTCCTGCTTGGGACCTCAATTTCGTGTTGGAGAAACTTACTCTACAACCTTTTGAGCCTGCGGCTACTGCTGAATTGAAATACTTGTCATGGAAAACTGCTTTTTTGTTGGCCATTACTTCTGCAAGAAGGGTTTCTGAGTTGCAGGCCCTTATGGCGGTTGAGCCTTTTTTGATTTTTCATAAGGATAGGGTATCATTACGTACTAATCCTTCATTTATGCCTAAGGTGGTTTCTAGTGTGGCTTTAAACCAAACTATTCATTTGCCTACCTTTTATGCAAATCCCCAAAATAAGGGGGAAAAGATTTTGCACACTTTAGATGTACACAGGCAGTTGCGTTATTATTTAAGCAGGACTAGGGATTTTAGGCAGTCTCAGCAGTTGTTTGTTTCTTTTGCTTTGAGTTCCCAGGGCAAGCCTGTGTCAAAACAAACTATATCTAAGTGGATTGGGTTTTGCATTGCATTCTGTTATTCCCATCATGGCAAGGAGATTCCAGCTGGGATTAGGCCTCATTCCACGAGGGCTACTGCCACTTCAACAGCATTTCTAAGGGGTGGCAACTAAGGATATTTTGGAGGCAGCTACTTGGAGTTCAGTGCATACTTTCTCCAAGCATTACCACCTTCCTCTCTATTCTAAATCCAGGGCTGGTTTTGCCACTGCTGTGTTGCAGGGCATTTTGGCAGCTCCTGCTTCATTATAGTTTAGCCATCCTCCCTTACCTCTGCTTTGGGATTCTACCCAAGTGTTAGGACTGCAGCAATGTGAGATGAAGAACATAGTACAGTTTTGTACCTACCATAAATGTAGATGTTCGAAGATCCACATTGCTGCAGTCCAGTTTACCCTCCCTCCTTCCCCTCTGTGTTTAGGGGTGGTTGTGTGGGTGGGGTTCTATTTTTGTAAATTTGTATATATTGTACATATATTGGGTACAGGAGTGTTTGGTGTTTTTTGGTTTTGGCCTTATCTTTTTAGTGCCTTCTTTCAGGATGCTATCTCTGCAATCTCTTCTTCCCCTTGTTTACCACCTCAAGCCTTCCTAGCTTCTCTGGATCTTGATGATGCCTATCTGCATATCCCTATTCACCCTCAGATCAGGAAATTTTGGATTTCTCTGTGGATTCTTTGCACTTTGTTTTCTGCCTTGCCTTTTGGTCTTCCCACTGTTCTGAGGGTTTTCACAGTGTCTGGCCCTAGCCCATAGCCTTTTGAGATTGAAAGGCCTTTTAGTTTACCCTTATTTGGACGATCCACTCTTTCTGGCCAGTAGTCCAGACCTCCAACACCTCCTTCAACACCTGGACTTGGCTATTCCCTTTCTGCAGGGATTAGGATTCACAATAAATTTCAAGAAGTCAAGTCTGACCCAAAGTCTGGATCCCGGGCTGCATGTTCAGGACATATTTGGTGTTGTTTCTGCCTTCAGAAAAAGCTTCTTCAGTCATAGCATTTGTAGTCTCTAATGCCCCATTCCTCCATTACGGCCAGGGAGTTTCTCAGACTGCTGGGATTCATGGCCTCTACAATCCCCATGCTGCCCTTTGCCAAGCTGCACATGAAGTTCTAGTGGTTTCTGAAGACAGTTTGGTTCCCAGCATGCTCATCCCTTGGAGGCATGGATTCCTCTTCTCCCTTGCTTGAGAATAGAGTTGGGTTGGTGGATGCATCAACTCAGTCAGAATCCTAGCATACCACTTGTATACCTTAACCAGCCCAGCAACTTTTCACAGATGCCTCAGATTTAGGTTGGGGGGCAAACTTTGCTGCCAGAAATGTACAGGGTCTCAGAAAAGGGAGCACATCAACATTAGGGAAATGAGGGCACTGTTTTTAGGCTTGCAGGCCTTTCATCCAGTGTTTCTACTAGGACCCCTTCAGGATTCTGACAGACAATACCACTGTCCTTTGTTACATAAACAAGCACAAAATCTTATTTTTGTCGCTTAGCCATCAAAGCATGAAAATTGGCTATTTAGTAGAAAGTGTCACTGCATGCATTTTACCTTCCCTCTGCTGAGAACTCTGTGGCAGACTCGTTAAGCAGATCCATGACACAATCCCACGAGTGGATTCTTCACAGGGATGTTCCTGGATCTAGTTTACTGGTGGGGTTCTCCAGAAATGGATCTCTCTGCCTCACCTCTGAGCAGACAACTTCCTTTTTTGTGCCAGGGTCCCTCACCCTCAGGCTTGGAAGGTGGATGCTCTATCCTTCTCATGGAACGGCATGTTCCTTTATGCATTCCTCCCTTTCCCTTAATTCAAAAAGTCCTGTTGAAAATTCTACAGGACAAACCAAAAATCGTGCTAGTTGACCCCCTTTTGGCCAAGACAGCACTGGTTCCCTCTTCTGCAAATAGCCAAGCGCCATCACTGCAAGTTGCTTCACTGGATTGACCCTACTCACTCAGGACAAAGGGGTCTCTCATCTACCCATAGCTGTCAACACTGCAGTTGACCTTGTGTGATATCAACTTTTGATTCCTTTCAGGCACTTGTTTTCTAAGGATGTGCTTCAGCTTTTGCAGGAGGCCAGGTAACCAATACTGGGAAATCTTATATTTCCAAGTGGAAAAGATTTTCTATCTGGTGCCAGAAAAGAAGCGAGGACCCCTTCTTGGTGGATATTCCTTTAGTGCTTTCTTACCTATGTGACTTAACAGTGGTCTTTCTTATTCTTCAGTTAAGGTCCACTATTCAGCCTTGTCTGCTTGCATGCCTTTAATTCCCCTCTTAGCTTCTAGACTAGAGGTGACACTTTTCCTAAAAGGTGTCTTGCAGATGAAACCTCCCAGGAAAACCAGTTCCTCCCCCTTGGGATCTCAACTGTGTGTTAGAGAAGCTTACTCAGGGTCTGTTTGAGCCAGCACCCTCTGCTTCTGTAAAGTTTTGCACTTGCAAAACAGTACTTCTGGTAGTTTTAACTTCTGCTAGAAAGGTCTGTGAGACTTGGGCATTAATGGCTTCACCTCCTTTTTTGTTTTTTTTTTCACAAGGATAGAGTTTCTGTGAGAACTAATCTTTCCTTATGCCAAACGTGGTCAGAGTTTTCTCTGAATGTGTGTCAAGTTGCCGACTTTTTTCCCCTTCTCCTCACTCTCCTAGTAAGCGAATGCTGCATTCCTTGGAGATCAGACAGCTCAGATTCTTCCTTGAGAAAACTAAGTCTGTTAGGAAATCTGATCAACTGTTGATCTCTCTTCATCCCAGGGCACTGGGTTTACCTATTTCTAAGCAAGCTATTTCTTTCTGGATCTCTAAGGGTATTGTGTTTTACTATGATATTCATGGAAAATCCTTATTCTCTTCTGTTAAGGCCCATTTCACCAGATTAGTTGCATCCTCAGGGGCTTACTTCAAAGGACTGGATGCTCAATCCATTTTGGAAGCTGATACCTGGTATTCTGTTCATACCTTTACAAAGCATTACAAACTGGATAATGTATCCAGATCCAGGACAGGATTTGCCAGGGCAATCCTGCATGGATTTGTGGAAAATGTTTCTGATTAGTCTTCCTTCTTCCTTTTCCTGCTTTTGCACTCTCCCATATGTAAAGCATACTGCAACATTGAATAGAAGGACCTAGAATAGTTGTGTAAAATCTTACCATACCATAGCTGCCCTCTTCTATGTTGCAGTATTCTATCCCATCTGCCTTCCCCCTACATCTTGCTCTTTACTAAGATGACTACTTTTAATCCTTGTGGAGGTTTTTTATTCCATCATGGGGCTACCTTATTCTGAGGATTGTATGTGCAGAAGTCCCTTTTATGGCTGATGTTCTCTGCCCTCGTGTGATGTTCCACTATAGGCAGTTGGCACTAAGCTTTTGTATACAGGCTGGATGTCAGATCGTAGAGAGGAATACTACTCATATGTAAAGAATACTGCAGCATAGAAGAGAGGGACATCTATAGTTACGGTAAGATTTTACACAGCTATTCTATCTCTTCCAGTCACTTTCTAATAGCAGTACACATTCTGGGGGTAACTGATGTAATAGGAGACAAACTAAGCAGGTCCGTTCTGATGCCTCACAAGTGGTCTCCAACGTCACTGTGGTGGAGAGAATTTTCAGTCATAGGGGCCAGCCATGCTGCGATGTATTTGCCTGTCCCCGCAACAACAAATGCAGCAAATTCATTGCTTTAATCCCTTCATTGGGAGAGTCACCAAGAAATTCTAGTTCACGACTGGCCCTCCAGTCTCGTGTATGCCTTTCCCACCCATACCACTTATCCCCAAGTTCCTAGAGAAAGCAGTTTGATTGAAGAGCGCAGTTGTCCTCATTGCTCCTTTTTGGCCTCATCAAATTTGGTTCTCATTTCTCTGGCCTCATCTACATCCACATCCACTCTGGATTGAACTCCAGGCAGCCTGTCTCACTCAACAGGCATGATTTATAGAACATCATATTACAGGTGGCAATGCATCTGTTTTCAAGATATCCATGTTGATATATAGTTTCAAGTCCCAACCTTTCCATTTTTGACAATAAATTATCTAATATTACCTTCTCCATTATTTTTCCACTACTGGAAAGTAAATGTGTGTGTGACTGTGGTTTAGTCCTACTCCATTTTCCCTTTAAAGACTGGTTTAACAAGTGCATGTCTCCAATCTCGAGGAATCTCCCCATATTTATGTAGCTTAGTAAATAGATATAATGGTACCGTAAGTTATTGCTGAAGTGTTCTCTAGTCATTATTACTAACTCTGTCTCCTTCCTGTGCTTTGTTTGGATCCAGTTTGCATTGTTCTTTTGCAATATAGTCTAATTTGATTTCAGTATCTGAGATTACCTGGATGTCACTAGGACAATTTATTAGCCCCTTTGTGGAGCCAAACAGCTTTGCATAAATCTTTAAGTATAGCTATAATCTGTTGTGTCTGAGAATAAATTTTAAAATCTATACACACAAGCAATTTGTCATTACTCCTTCCACATTTTGTATATGTATAAAATGTTTTTCTGTTATGCTCAGTATATTTATATAAATATTCTTCAAATTTTCCTGATCTCGTCTCACCCTATGTCAGATTTCTGTCCAGCTCATTTATTTCAGCGTTCAAAGTTATTGCTCAACCTGTTTTCCATTTCTTACATTTTTTTTGTCTTTCACCTTAATCAGATATCTTCTTGTGTAAGTAGATCTTCATGATGATGTGTGACTAGATCCTAATGTTAAACATCTTTTTATTTTTTTGCATTCAAACAATTTCTCTTTCACAACTTTTCACATTCCTTCTGCAGTTTTTCCACTGAGCACAACATTCTAGTTAGTTTTACATAGTGACCGTTTTGTTTCCATGTAATCTGTTAATCTTCTGTGCATTGGTTTTGATTTCAGGTTTGCAGAATTGTCTGACAGTAAATTACCTGTTATAACTGTATGATCTCTGTACAAAAAATTAAAAACTTGACATGAAGCAACAGTTTCTTTAGGAACACACCCAATGTCTTGTATGTTCCGATGTTCTTCGTGTTTCACTGTTGCAGTCATAACTGTAGGGTACTCCTGCCTGCAGGCAGCCCGAGGTCGGCCAGAATATCAAAGTCTGGGTCCGGCGTCGGCTGTTTCAGCCAGAGCCCTGACGTCAGAGCGCATGGGTATAAAGCTGACAGCCGACGCCATCTTCTCCAGTCTTTCTTGCCGTGCGGTGCAAAGCAGTTCGCTAGTTGTTGGTTGACGTTTTCAAGACAACGTGGTGTGATTGTCGTCGGTCCGAAGTTTTCTACTTCTCTTCTCAAAGCTAAGTACCCCTTTGGGGAAACTTTTTTCTTGCTCCTCCGATGTCAGAAAAAGTTAATAATTGTGTAGCGTGTGGAAAACAAATACCTCATAAAGATTTCCACTCTTACTGTCTACCTTGCTTAGGCCCTGACCACAACGTTTCTTGTTGTCGGTTCTGTGCCAGGTTTAATTCTCGCACTATCAAGCGCAGGTACGATTGGGCCTTGAATTACTTCGGTAGACGATTTAATTATAGAATGTCGTCAGATACTTTACCGACTACCGGATTACAGAAGAAGCGCAAAGACAAGGACAGGCCTCCGAGGTCCAAACAGGATACTTTGCAGCCGGAGCCAGCTTCGGGTTCGGCGGTAGTCAGTGAGGCGCTTTTGCAGCCCCCTGTCGTCCGACACTTCAGAACCGATGGCCGACACGGACTCACATGGTGAGCCAACTAGGCCTTGTAATTTGTCTGCTGCAGGACCTTCGGATGTCGCTCCTTCAGATGGGTCCGGAACTGCTGTGCAGGTACCGGCTTCTGAGGGGGTCTTCAGGCCTTCACACATTACTATTTCCACAAAGACAAAAGCTAAGTCAAAGACTCCTGTTAAACCCGGACTTTCTGCTCAAGCTTCTTTGGATTCAACTCCTAAGACTCAGAAGCAATTACTTCGGATGGCTGAGGATTTATTAACTATGATTAGGGGCTCTCACCCTCCTCCTGACAAAAGGCCTAGACAGGATATCCCTTATGATTCCTCTGATCAGGCTTCTGTATCTTCTGTTTCTTCCTCTGATCAGGATTACTCTTTTCCTCCATATCAGGATTCAGATGCAGAGGATTCTGTTCCCTCTGCCTCTCCCCCTGAAGATTTCTCTTTTGGGGAAACCTTGCATGAGATGAGGGAGCATTTTCATTGGGAAGGTCAGGATTATTCTGCTTCCAAAAAGAGACTCAGGGAATTTCTTCTTCTCCCTCAGCACAGGCCTTTAGCTATTCCTCCTGTACTTGACATTGTGGATGATGCCTTCTCTGAAGCCAATTTGAATCCTGATTCCATGCCGCCTGCTCCTTCTAAGCCTGATAGATTTTACAGGGTCCCTGATTCTCATCAATTCTCATTCAAGAACCCTTCTGCTGATCCTGAAACCATTTCGCAGGGTTCCAAGGCTGCTAAGGCCGCCTCCTCTAAGAATCCTATCCCCTTTGAAAAGGATTCTCGTGCCTTGGACAGGTGGGGCAAAAAGGGTTATACTTCAGCTACCCTTTCTATTAGAGTTTTAAATTGCCAGTTTCACATGTTTAAGTATCAACAGTTTCTTTTATCTGTTTTAAAACAAAGGATTTCTTCCATTCCTGCATGTGCTGAGGACAAGGAATTACAGGATGTGTTGCATGCTACTGAACAAGTTAGCAAACATAGTTTACATTGTGGTTTTGATGCCTTAGAGGCTTCTTGCAGGGCGGCTGCCTCTGGTACTGTTATCAGGAGACATGCTTGGCTTCGTGAGCAGAATTTACCTGAACAAGTTAAGGCAAAATTACTAGATGCCCCTGTTCAGCATGATGTCTTATTTGGGTCTAAGGCTGAGGAGGTTATTAAAAAGATGGAAGAGAAAGCCAAGTCTATGCAGACTGTGAAAGATTTCTTGCAAGTACAGCCTCCTAGATTTTCCAGAAATTGGCCCTCCAAAAATCGGTCTTTTCCCTCCTCTGACGGGGCTCAAAGGGGAAGATATAGACGCTCCAGAGGTCGGGCGCAGGCTCAGGCCTCTTACAGATCTAGACAGTGGACTGCTTCTTCACCTAGAAGGGGAGAAGACAGATCTCAAACCCAAAGAAAGCAGACTCAATGACTCCCTCTGTTGGGCTTCAGGTCCTCCTTTCCTGGATGCCCCTCTCTGAGGAAAACTTTCTCTTTTTTACCAAAATTGGACTCGCATTACCCAGGACAAATGGGTGTTGGACGTGATTTTGAAAGGTTACAGATTCCACTTTCACACTCTGCCAAGGCCTTCCGGCTGGCCAGATCTGCCAAAACATCAATGGACAGAGGCCTTAAATCAAGTGGATGCTTAATTAGCCTTAAGAGCCATAGAACCTGTTTCACCTCTAGAGGTGGGGAAAGGTTTTTACTCAAGACTTTTTCTGGTCCTAAGAAAACAAAACTCCTGGAGACCTATTCTGGACCTCTCAATATTAAACACCTTCTTGGAAATTCCAAAATTCAAGATGCTTACACTTCAACATCTTCTTCCAATGCTCTCACAAGATGCTTGGATGGTAACATTGGACTTAAAAGAGGCTTACTTACACGTCCCCATAAGGCAACATTGCAGAAAGTACCTCAGATTCAAGGCAGGCTCGAGACACTTCCAGTTCTCTGTACTGCCATTTGGCTTATCTACTGCGCCCAGAGTTTTTACCAAATGCCTGGCTCCAGTAGTGGCTTACTGCAGACTTCAGGGGATTCAGATTTACCCCTATCTGGACCACTGTTTAATTCAGGCAGACAGCAAAGACCTTCTACTTCAACACCTACATTTTGTTCAACGTCTTCTCCTACTACTGGGATTCTTAGTGAACACAAAAAAGTCACATTTGATTCCTTCTCAACGAATGACCTTCTTGGGAGCTCTTTTGGACACAAGCTTACAGAAGGCCTTCCTCACTCCAGAAAAACAGTTACAGCTGGCTTCAGTCTTCAAGACCTTGGCAGCATTGACTCAGCTCACTGCAAGGAAATCCCTGCAGGCTCTGGGCTACATGGCCTCTTGCATCCTGTTGATTCCAAATGCGAGGCTTCACATGAGGAAACTTCAATGGTACCTAAAGAGTGTATGGTCTCAACATTGCCACAGTCTGGATACAATGATTCCACTGATTCCCTGCCTCCAGAAGGAATTCCTTTGGTGGTCCAGGGCGTGTGTTTTGAACGAAGGCAAGCCCTTTCGTCTACTTCAACCTACTCAGATCATAACCACGGACGCCTCGGATTATGCATGGGGAGCTCATTTTCTAGACAAATGCCAACAGGGTTCTTGGGCAAATAAACACCTTCTATGGCACATCAACTTGAAAGAAATGTTAGCAGTCCAAAATGCTCTTCTAGCCTTCCAGACTCTTTTGAAGCCAGGACCTCTGCTAATTCGAACAGACAATACCACAGTCATGTGGTACATAAACAAGCAAGGGGGCTCTCACTCTTACCCCCTTTGCAGACTTGCCATGACCTTATGGGATACAGCCCTAAATTTGAATCTGGATCTTCAGGCACAATTCATTCCAGGAAAACAAAATCTCTTAGACAGCTTAAGCAGAAACATTTTGGATCCTCACGAATGGATGTTGGACCCCACGTTATTCAGCAAGATAACTACAGTTTGGGGCTGTCCTCAGATAGATCTGTTTGCTTCCCATCTTAACCATCAGTTGCCTCTCTTTTGCACCAGGTCCTTCCACAAGACAGCATGGAAAGTGGATGCCCTGTCCTTCAGCTGGAGGAATCTTTCGGGATATGCCTTCCCTCCTCTTCCTCTTCTGCCTCGGGTATTGCTAAAGATAAATCTAGACAAACCCAGACTGATCATTTTGATAGCTCCAAATTGGCCTCGTCAGTTTTGGTACCCTACTCTACTGCACCTCTCCTCTGCTCTTCCTTGGAGTCTTCCTCTGACCCATTCTCTACTGTGCCAGCATCAGGGTCAGGTATTTCACTCTCAAATCAAGACTCTCTGTCTAGCAGCTTGGCTCATCAAAGGCAATTGATTCCTTCTTCTCTTCCTAAACAAGTTTTGGATGTTCTTTTGGAAGCTAGGCGTCCTAGTACAAGGAAATCTTATGTTTCTAAATGGAAAAGATTTTGTATTTGGATGCAAGATCGTGGCTCTGACCCTTTAATACCTGATATCTCATCTATTTTACTTTATCTCTCAGACCTTTTGATTAAGGGTCTTTCATTTTCTTCCATTAAAATTCATGCTTCTGCTATTTCAGCACATTTCAGTTGTGATCCTCCCATTTTTTCCCACCAGTTCGTCAGACAATTTCTGAGAGGAGCTAAGAATTTAAAACCTCCTAGAACTCCTCCTGTCCCTCCTTGGGATCTCAGCTATGTCTTGGAAAAGCTTACTTTGCCTCCTTTTGAGCCTGCTGCCTCTGCGGACATTAAGTTCTTATCCTGGAAGACGGCTATCTTGTTGGCCTTGACTTCTGCCAGAAGGGTGTCTGAGTTACAAGCCCTCATGGCCGTGGAACCATACCTCATTTTCCATCAGGACAGAGTTTCCTTGAGGACCAATCCTACGTTTATGCGTAAGGATGTTTCTAGAGTGGCTCTAAATCAGACCATTCACCTTCCTACCTTTTTTCCATAACCCCAAAATAAGGGGGAAAGGATTTTGCATTCATTGGACGTACACAGGCAACTACGTTTTTACCTGGACAAAACTAAGTTTCAGAAAATCAGATCAATTGCTTATTTCTTTTGCTTCCAGTTCTCTTGGTAAAGCCATTTCTAAGCAAACTATTTCCAAATGGATTACTCTTGGAATAAGATATTGTTACTCTCTTTATGGAAAACCGATTCCAGGTACCGTCAGGACTCGTTCTACTAGAGCAGCTGCCACTTCAGCAGCCTTTCTCAGAGGAGTTCCTACCAAGGACATTCTGGAGGCTGCCACTTGGAGTTCTGTGCATACTTTCTCCAAGCACTATAACCTCCCTTTGTACTCTAGGTCTAGGGCAGGCTTTGCCTCTGCTGTTTTGCAGGGTCTTCTAGCTGCTCCTTCTACTTCATAACCTCCTCCCGTATTCTCAGCTTTGGGATTCTACCCTACAGTTATGACTGCAACAGTGAAACACGAAGAACATAGTACAGTTGTGTATACCTACCATAAATGTAGTTGTTCGAGTGTCTTCACTGTTGCAGTCGGTGTTTCCCTCCCTCCAGACCCCTCTTGTTTCTATTTGCTTACTGTGTTTCCTTTTCCACTACCTTTCTGGTGTATTTGTGTTTCCCTTGGGACACCTTTTGGTTTTATGGGGGCTTCTGACATCAGGGGCAAGAAAGGCTGGAGAAGATGGCGTCTGCTGTCAGCTTTATACTCATGCGCTCTGACGTCAGGGCTCTGGCTGAAACAGCCGATGCCGGACCCAGACTTTGATATTCTGGCTGACCTCGGGCTGCCTGCCGGCAGGAGTACCCTACAGTTATGACTGCAACAGTGAAGACACTCTAACATCTATATTTATGGTAGGTATACACAACTGTACTTTCTTTGGTAGGCTTTTCTACAATCTGAAGTAATTGTTGTTCCTGATCATACGTCTTTACTAATGTTGTTGAACCAATATTATTCTGTTTCTGGTAAGTTTAAGTAGCCAGCCACTATTATTCCTCCTCCTGTATTTTATGCAAGAAATGTATGAACTCCTCTGGATCATCAGCACTTGACTTTGGTGGCCTGTACATGCCAGCAGTTGTTATATGTTCCAGGGTTGTCTTTATTGTCACAGTTGCACAATCTATAGTATTGATGTCATCACTGAACATGTAATAATCATAGGTCAGATAGCTATCTTTAATCCCTGTCATAACGACTCCACCTGATTTTTTTGTTCCACCTAATTTTTTATTAGAATGTCTGTTACAGTAAAAAGTAAAGTTGTGTAAACTCTTACCATAACAGTAAATGTTCTTCTCTTCACTGTTGCAGTATTATTCATAGAAGGGATCTCCCACCTAAGGCAGCCTGATGCATGACCAGTATGCAAAACCCTAAACGATCTTGTATGCACCACACCTCATATTTATGCTCCCCACATGGAACGTAGGGCATGAAAGGGATGTATTATATGGCAACTACCCAGAACTGAATTGCTCCAGAAGAGAACAGTGTCTGTAGGACGAAGGAGTCCATGCTCATCCAGAAGGAAAAAATGCAGAACAAACAAAGGGATTGGAGGGAGGGAGTGAATACTGCTGTCACAGGTGCAAAGTCTTAGGAGTGGGGTGATGCAGAAGTGTATTTCTTCCATTTTTTTCTCTGAGCATTTTTTAATGCTTGTACAGTGAGGCACTTCAGGTCTTTGTGTGTTAAGCTGTAACTTGCTGCAGTTTAAAAAAAAAATGTTTGTGCTTTTCACTTGGAGCTGAAGGAGTGGGGCCTTATACTGGGAAGAGGCACCAGACACTATATGAGCCAGCTACAGCTCTGACCCCCCCCCCCCCATTCAGCCTTAGTGGTGACTTAATTACTTATGTCCCCACAAGGCCCAGCTGTGACCTTCTGTTGATGCATGGATGTCTTCTCAAGTACACTGGCAGGAGTTACCATTACTAGCTTGGGTGGTCAAGTCCATGTCTTCCTGGTACCAGCTTTCTCCATCATGATAGGACCATAACTAAATTGCAGAAGCCTCTCATTTTTGCAGCAGTGCATGTAACACACACAGGATGGGCATACCCATACTTCCTGTGTGCACCAAGTGACCAAGCCACTAAACAAACTGATTACTTGGGCTGTAGTCTGGGCTTTATCCCAGTAAGCCACCAGCACAGATGTCATGGGGGGGTCTAGAGTTGACTCTCTGAACCAGTCTGTACTACTGACTTGAAATGCTTGCCTTAGAATACTCTTCTTTTAATTTCTGGTACTTTGTTCAGCAAGAACTGCTTAGAGTTCTTAATGTGCAAACAGCCTTATAAAGTCTTCTAAAAAAGAATGAGCAGCATTAGGAAGTAATCACTTTTTTTGCCTAAGGTGATTTCTGAATGTGCCTTGGAGCAGAATATTCTACTTTTAGTAGTTATCCAAAACAAAAGCTAAAACAAGACTTTTGATAAGGATGAATGTGCAAAGGGCACTGAGATTATTGGATTTGATTTCCTTCTAAGCCTGTTCAGTTTTATTCTTTATGCTGTACATGCTCCAAAGCTTGGAGAATGGGCATTGTGGTGCCCCTACTTAAGGATGGCCCTACCACTGACCCCGGAAACTGTAAACCAGTTTGTCTTACTATTATTTGTAATGTCCTGCACACATCAATTAAAAAAAAAAAAAAAAGAGGTCGACAGGGGGGCACAAGGTAATGTCAAATTGGTATGCATTGCCTTCATAGATCTTGCTAAGGCATTTGACACTATCCCACACTGTGGTTTTATAGAAAACGTCACCCACTTGATTCTTCTACCTTGTCTAGCTCATTGGTTAACAAACTGGCTTATTACCATAACGCACACAATGAGGGTTGGTGGAACACTTTCCCCTAAAAAAAAAAAAAAAAAAAAAAAAATTGCAGGAGCTACATATTAGATCCCTTCGTCTTTGGAATATACTTCAGATATGTCCAAGCTGATGTCAAGGATCTGTGGCTTATAGTTTGTTGTTGACTGCAATCTCAGCACTGTTATTAATTTTCAAACTGATGCCTATATCCTTCATGCGGGGGGAGGGGGGGCTAAACCACATTAGTACTTGGTGTCACCACCATGAACTGCAGCTCAGTGGTCAAGTGTTGTATAGTAGTCTGGTAAACAAGAACACCCCTTCACCTGCATCATAAAGTATACCTCTGTAAACTTGATGGTGTTTTAGGGAATTGAGCACATTCGTGGAAGATCAATTCTCATTTTACTGCCATGTTTCAGCTGTAGCTAGGACTTCATTCAATTTGGCTCACTAATTATTAAATGCACATGCTGTAGATCCAAGGAAGTTGTTGCCCCCCCCCCCAAAATCAGGCACATAACATGACCTATTGGCATACACTTGTCTGAATATATTACCCACGTAAAAAGACCACAGTGCTTCTTAAGTGAAAAAAATCTTTGAGATAAGCTTCTTATTATACTGTCTGAGCCCTGTCACCTTATTTCTTGTCCTATAGGCTTTTGTGCAGCAATCTGTTTGGCATACAGGTCTATGAAAAAAGGTCCTTTTTAAACTTTTGCATCTCCAAAGTGCTGGAAATACTATGAATACCTTATCTAAGCACCTAGAGCTACATCATCATAAAAACAGACATGCTGGAATACTACCAATACCTTGTCTGAGGACCTAGACCTACATCATAATATGAACAGAACTTGCTAGAGTGATAACGTCCGTCATAAGGGATCCCTTTCCTTAGGAAGCAAGCTCCCTTTCAACAACAAAGTACCTCCCTAGCGCTCTCTAAAACCAACCTTGATAAATGAATAACAAAAACAAAATCAATCGACCCTCAGCTGCCAAATTAGAAAAATCTTCATGGTACACCACCATGAGCTTGCACTGTGGCAACAGTGATAAAAACACTTTTTATTCAAAGAAAAACAATAAAAGTGGTAAAAACACACAAAATTCCCAGCTGAAATAAGCGTTTTCGGCTTCTTAAACCTTCAGATCAGCGCTTATTTCAGCTGGGAATTTCGTGAGTTTTTAACACTTTTATTGTTTTTCTTTGCATAAAGAGAGTTTTTATCGCTGTTGACACAGTGCAAGCTCGTGGTGGTGCTCCTTGAAGATTTTTCTACTTTGATAAATGAATAGGGATCTGTAGACTCTCCCTCAGAATGTGTGTTCAGACTTTCATAATTAGAGTGAACAAATAATGGGATTTGCATTGCCTAGGCTCCTAATGATCTATTGAACCAAACAGTCTATCAGTCTGTGTAGACATAAACACCTTAGTGATATCTGTAACAATGATGCATTTAAATGTTTAATAATTGTGGCTGTTTGCACGTATTTGACAGTGACATCTCTTTTTGTTGACTTTTTTAGCATGCCATAGCAGCATATCAGTGAGATCACTATATTTCTTCCTGTCCTGTGTAATAAAAAAGATCAAGGGCTAGAGTGTGAATTGCTGTTATTGTATTGCTGGCTGCACTGTAACATCTATGGCTTGAGCCTGTAACTTTGCTAGCTATGGTACAACTACTGGCTGTAAAGATAAAGCCGACATTTATTATAAGCAGGTACTGTAGTTTCTGCATGAATCCTGCAGCTCTGATCTTATTCTTTGTACAGATACCTTTATTGTTAATTACAGCATAATCCTACATTCATTATTAGGCTGTCCAAACTCAAAATGAATTGTGGCCAGTGAAGTCTGTCTTAGGATAATAGGAAATTAGACATCTTAGTCATGCAGCCATTTTTGCCTTCCTGTTTACTTCTTTTTTGAAGGTTGGTGGTTGCCAATCTTGGACTCTTCCCCCTTTCTTGAGTAGGGCTACATCAGTGAAGCCCGAGCCCCATTTGAATGTAGGTAGTCTATCACACTGTTTAATTTGCAATGGAGGCATGTTCTAAAGATAGGGCGATGCTGTGTGATTAACTTCTCTCCCCACCATGTTTTATTCATCTGCTGGTGAAGATTTACAAACTCTAGTTCTGGTAATAGTGGAACTATTTGATTTGTAGAGATACAACAGATCCAGGAGCACAGAGTACCTAATGGTACAGAAAGGAAGGCATGGATCTTCATTCAGGAGTCTGTAATATAGTGACTACAATGGTAGTGATTCCAGTTTTCTTGGTTAGGGTTTTTTGCTGGTGATCTTAGTTAGGGACCTCCTGAGGTCTTTCTGATTGTTAGATATTACTAATGACTCAGTCCAATTTTGTGACAATGTTCCTTTGTAAGTGTTGTGCATCAACATTGTCATTACCACTTATGAATTTTTTGCTGCTTAAGTTGAACTTAGTCAGCTTTCATTCATTCAACGATTGGGTTTGGCTCCGGTCCTCGGATCTGACTGCTGGCCACCAAAAAACTCTCAAGCTCCTCCCTTTCCCATAATGCACCAACCCTAACACTCCTCAGATCTCATTTGCCGCTTTAGCATGAAGGACGTGGTTGCCTTTGGCTCTTGAACTAGATAGCTTTTTTTTTTTTTTTTTTTAAGTCAAAGATAAGTGAATATATCATATTCTTTATACCTCCATTTCTACATGTTTGAGTGCATTGATCTCACTGGCGTTGGTAGTTCTATCTTTTATACCTCTTTAAGGTAATAGTCTCACCAATGCTGGTATTTTCTTTCTTTCATTAAAAAAAAAGCAAAAAAAACTTTTGTCTTTCACATTAGCACAGAAAAAAATATCTGAGCCCCCATGAGGTGTAAAAAATGTACAGAATGTAGGCATAAAATTCCACTTTCTGACTCTCACGCTCTTTGCATGTATTGATTTAGCCCTCAGCACCTAAATGTTGAATACAAGATTTATCAGGGATTTAATCCTAGGGCCTTGGCTGACGGGAAGAACAAATTAATATTAAAAAGATTACTTCCTCCTTGATTTGCCAAAGTGTTTGAGGTTCAACCCCCAAACCACAAGGCAAAAGAATCTTCCAAGCCTTTTGGATCCTGTACCCCATCCTCGGATCATACTACTGAACCACCGAGGAAAAAGGCCAAGAAATCTGTTCTATAAGCTGCTCCTGCATTGGTGGCTTGACAGTAAGTTGGCTTTGACGGATCTGACTTTATCGGATCAGAAGCCACAGGAGCAACGTACTGCCCTTCCTTGGATTCTGTACCTTCCTGCATACCTTCTTCCTTCCCAGAAATACATTGATGCTCAAGATCCCCATCATTGGCATCTTGTTCTTCCAGGAGTCTCACTGAGCAGATTGTGGACAGGATAATGAAGTTTCTCTCTGTGCAAATACAGATGGGAGTTATTCCAGCTCCTACCCAATCAGGTCAGGAAGCCTTTATAAGCACTATACCACCCTTTTCGGCTCTTTCACGGATCCGACCAGTCATTTTGTTGCCCTTGGATCAGAGTCTTCTGGGACCATCAATTCTGGATCCAAAGATCTTAGTTTCTTCTAATCCAAAGCTTACTCTGAGTGCCCTGGCTCCTACAGTTTCAGATCTGGAGTACTGTCTGAGCCAAGGTGTCCCTGTTGGATCCAAGGTGTTGGAGTCTATTCCAAAGTTTCTGTGCCATCTCTACCCCTCGGAGCTTCTGCACTGGATAGCTTGGCTCCGACCTCTGCCTTGGGTGGGTGGCCTTCAGGAAAGAGACAGGTGAGGGGTTGGAAGCTTGGTTTCTCGGCTCCATTGGCTTCCTTTTCCCTGGACCAGTCTTCTTTTGAGGTAGTGAAGAGGGTGTTTCTGCTCCAGCAGGACAGACCGTTCCTCCCCCCTTGGATCATCCATCTGGGTCCCACATGTCTCTGCATGTTGAGCCTCATTATTCTGGATCACAGGGACAGCCTAACCAAAGTCTTCAGTATACCCAGTAGGGTATTGCCATTTCTTCAGATACTGCTCTGGAACATCCCACTGAAGAGGTCCCTAGGAAGAGAAAGTTCAAGAGGAGGCACTTGGATTCCCCTCAGGAATCTGTCACCAAAGACACTGATTTCGATGAAGGGAATGGGTCTCCAAGATCACCACCTGAAGATGTCTGGTTTGGAGACATCATTGAAATCTAAAACCCAAAGGGTGGTTAGTTAGCCCAAAACCCTTCCTTGGAGGAATGTGTGTTCCTGGAGGCTTTTGGGTTTGGCCCATCTACCTCCTGGGTAACTCCACCTGCCAGCAAGCTTATTGATTGATTTGGTCTCTCTGTGGGCGTGGAAGGAGCCTGACACAGGTGAGCCAATCACCAAGAGACCAGATTGGATTCTGGTGCCACCTGTAGGCAGAGAAGCGCCCGTATATGCCATGGTCTTGGTGGTGGCCACTAAGAAAGAACTTGCAGAACAGAGTTCCATTGTCAATCCCCCTAATAAGGGGTCTAGGGCACTAGACAGATTGGGGAAGCATGTGTATGCTTCAATGACATTTGCTCTCAGAATGCTGAAACACCTGACCCATTTCACAAGGCTTCAAAGGGATTTGATAAAAGAACTACCAAATTTTATTTCAGGAACCACCACTGCTGAGTCTCCGGTTTCTGTGGCATCGCAGTTGGGTAGCCTATTATCGATTTCTAAATTTCCTTGAGGCTTATCTCGCATGCGGCTGAAGATGCCTCAAGGGCGGCAGGTTGAGGCATGTCCATGAAGAGGCATACCTGGATGCACTTGTGTGATTTTGCAGAGCTATTCAAGTCCTCATTTATCAGTTCTTCTTTTGACGGTAGTTCTCTGTTGGGCCCGAAAGTGAAGGATACATACTGTAGGTGCAAGAAGAATGTGAAGACCCTCTGTCTAGTGGGCATACTTTTTTCGACGACTCAAAGAACCTTCTCAAGGAATCGGCAAGGTGGTCAAAAAATGTGGTTCAGGAAGGCTCAGGTCCTTAAGATCCACATGAAGATGGTTCCCCCAGGGACAGAGCAGGGAACTCAAATGGAAGACACTGCCAGCACAGCAGAGGAGGCCAGCAGAACCAAGCGTCCAGAGATTCTTTTTCTGATGGGACCCTATCAGTGCTTCTGAAAGGAGGCCCGATTGTCACCCTCTGGGAGACTATTAGGGTTGTTTATCTCTGCACCAGAGGGCCTGGCTAGAAATCACATGATAAATTGATGTAGAAGATTATATCCAGAGGCTATACAACTCCCTTTTCATTTTCACCTTCACCTCTTTACAAACTTCCCGATATGCCATACAGTCAGAGGAAATCAACAGCATTAGAAATTCAAAAGCTGCTAGACAAATGTCACCCAAGAAGTCCCACCAGACCCATTTGAATCTGCTACTTAAGATTCTTTTTAGTACCAAAGAAATCGGGGGACTTGAGATCAAATGTTAAGTTGTCAAACTCGCTTTCATTCTTGCTGGATGGGTTCGGAGCCGATCCTCGGCTCCGACTCGGCACTTGCTAAGTTCGAGAGCTAATGTTACCAGCTCGAGGCAACCCTATATCCCATGATGCAAGGCGTGACTACCCCAGATCTCATTTGCCGCTTCGCGAAGAGGTCTCCTTTTACCAGCTCAGGTAAAAATTTA
Organism: Protopterus annectens; assembly: GCF_019279795.1. Lineage (NCBI taxonomy): Eukaryota > Metazoa > Chordata > Ceratodontiformes > Protopteridae > Protopterus > Protopterus annectens. The sequence goes on along the minus strand of NC_056743.1, from coordinate 237,085,722 downwards.
GTATTTTGTACTAAAAGTCAGTCAGGAAAATTTTCCATTTTCCTTATTTCCTTTTCTTAACAGTTAGTGTAACTAGTATCTATCTACTTGCCCTATATTACCTTTCTAATTTGTATTAGGGATACTTTTTCCTCCCTTCAGGCCTTAAGCCTCCCTTCCATTATTTTTCTGTCAGGAAGTCTGTGCGTCTTAGTCAGTTTTTCCTCCTTTTTATTAGTTAACTGTGTGACTGGTGTGTGTGTGTGTGTGTGTGTGTGTGTGTGTGTGTGTGTGTGTGTGTGTGTGTGTGTGTGTGTGTGTTACATACCATGTCAAAAGAAGTAAAGGTCTCAGGCTTCAAGAAGTGTGACTCGTGCTGTCAGAAAATGTCTCTGACAGACGGTCACACTTCTTGTGTGTACTGCCTGGGGCCTTTACACCTGCAGGACTCCTGTGCTATTTGTCACTCCTTCAGCCAGAGAGTCCTGCAGGAACGTAGAAACAAATTAATTCTACGTGGCTTGTTGAAGCCAGAGGGTTCCCTGACCAAGACTGGGTCGGCAAAGCCCTCTAAGCCACCTAAAGCCAAGGCTTTGGTTCCTAAGCCTTCGGCGGTGGCTCCGACTCCTTTGGAGTCGAGATCGGCTCCGGCTGGAGCCGATCTCTCTATCTCTGAGGTGGTGGTATCAGTGCCGGCTGGCTCCGATACACTTGCACCTATGTCTATGTCTGCTCCGGCCGGAGCCGACATATCCTTGACCAGGACTGGTGCCGATAAGCTGTCTGCTCCATCTGGAACCGAGGGGTCTTCGGCTCTGATGGCTCCTTCCAAGAAGAGATCTCGGTCCCCTTCCCTGGAGTCGATTCGCTCGGCTCCAGGATCTCCTCTACTTTCAGAGCGGAGCCATCGGAGCCGATCTTCAAGGTCTTCCAGGCTGTCAGACCATGACTTGGAGAGGGTGGTAAGTAGACTGCTGAAGTCACAGGCACTGGCCCAGATGCTCCATAGCCCGTCTCAGCAGATGACCGCTATCCCAAATCCCCTGAAATTCCTCCTCCGACTCTCCTTCAGAGTTCAGAGCCGGAGCTTCTCGGAACGTTGACCGTGGGTGTGCCGGAACAGATACTTCCTCTGTCGGCTCCGTCGTCTTCGACTCCGATTTCCTCCATGAGACCTTCCTTGTAGGGATCCGGTCATCGGGTCTCCCTTGTCTGCTGCGATGGGGCGAGTGGCATCGAACCCTTGTCCGACCCCGCTCTCCCTCTTGGAGCTTCGGCATTGGTGAGCTCGGCACCGACATCGGCCTCGGAGCCTTCTCTTTCGGTGGGACCGGGGATTTCTGTCTCTTCGGAGCGGGAGTCTTCTGCCCTCCCTAGAAGGGGAGCCTTTGAGGTGATGAGTGTTCTAGCCCCGGAGTCAACTGTCAATTCCATTAGCTCCTCCCTCTTCGGTGCCTGTTGATGTCTCTTCCCATTCTCTTGCTGGACCCAGAGATCGAAGGTTTCCCCATTGGGAAGAACTTCCTCTTCGAGGTTTCTCCTGATCCTTCGGAGAACCCCCACAGCGTAAAGCGTGCACACAGACTCCCGAGTCTCGACATCAGATACCGACTTAGATGAGTCTGATGGTTCCTCTGAGGATGTCTCCTTTTCAGACATCCTGGAACTCGAGGATGAGTCTGTATACCTGGAGGCTTTTGGATCTCGACCCTCCACCTCCTGGGTGTCTCTGCCTTCGACCCGCTCATGGAAGTGGTGGCTCGTGGGCGGCCCCAGGGGGCCCCCGGATTCTGTGGAACCAGTCCCAGGAGGCCTTCTAAATTCATCTCACCAAAGGTGTCCCTGTTGATGCCATGGTGGTGGCAGCTGCCACCAAGAAGGAACTTGCCGATCCTTCTGTACCTGTCCATCCTCCTAACAAGGACTCTAGGACCATGGATACAGCGACCTTCTCCATGCTGAACTATCTCTGTCACTTTACCCGGCTTCAGAGAGAGATTCTCAAGGAACTAGGTGAGGTAGTTCAGGATCCATCAGCTGCTGGGGCTCGAGAAGATTGCCTCAGCCGGAATCTAAATTCTATAACTCCTCCATGCGGCTCATTTCTTATGCAGCCAGGCACAGGTGTACGCAAGGCGTCAGTCCTGGATGCGGCTTTCCTTCACTAATACTCCCTTGATGGTTTGGCTTTGTTCGGACCTCAGGTGAAGGACACATTGACCAGGTGTGAGCAAGGCGGCAAGACTCTTTCTGCCGTGAGTCCATTTTCACCCTTCAAGACCCTGTCCTAAAGGTCAGAAGGGAGGAAGTCACGCCGTGGTCAGTTTACCCCCTAGGGGCAGAGGGGTCCAGAATCAGGGTAGCAGAGAGCCTCTCTGATGAACCAGCATCCTGAGGTGTTGCCCGACTGTCAACAGCCTGGCGTTCCCTTTCTCAAGACAAATGGGTACAGTCGATCATATCCGAGGGTTACAATATCCCTTTCGTGAGATATCCTACTCCTCATCAATCCCTCCCGGACGTTTCACCCGGTCTAAGGGAGTTTGCAAAGCTGGAGGTATCATAGCTCCTAGCAAAAAGAGCCATCCAACTAGTACCAGCAGTCCAGGTAGGATCCGGAATCTACTCAAGATTCTTTTTGGTTCCCAAAAAGACGGGAGATTGGAGACCAATTTTAGACCTCAGCAAACTAAACAAGTTTGTCAAGAAGGCAACTAAACAAGTTTGTCAAGAAGGCAAGGTTCCGGATGGTCACGCTTCAGTCCATTCTACCCTTTTTGGGCAAGGACAGCTGGATGTGCTCAATAGACCTTCAGGATGTGTACTATCACATAAAAATTCACAGGCACTCCAGAAGGTTTCTCAACTTTTGGCTGGGGACCAGTCATTTTCAATTCAGAGCCCTGCCCTTTGGTCTCACTACAGCCCCCAGAGTGTTTACCAAATGCATGGCTCACCTGAGACGACTGGCTCCTCTCTGCCACCACCAGGCATCAACTTCTCAAGGCCAGGGACTATACTCTTCACATCTGCAACCAGTTAGGGATCTCTCTAAACTTCGAAAAATCTTCATTGTCTTCTTGCCAATCTATTACCTTTATAGGCACAGAATTAGACACTGTCGGGATGTCAGCAAGACTCACAAACCAAAGAATTCTGGACATCTAAAAGTATGTTCGGATCATACTACTCAGCAAAAAGATCAGGGCCAAATTTGTCCTGAAGGTGCTAGGTCTTATGGCTGACCCATCGTACTGCTTCTTTTTAGCTCGCTTCCACATGCGACTCTTGCAGTGGATGTTGTTCACCAGTGGTCATTCCAGCTTCCCATGCACCACTTGGATCTTCGTGGACGCAATCTTGCAAGAGTCACTTAACCTGGTGGATGTCTTCTCCATAACTCCATCAGGGCCGACTGTTTGTTCCCCAGTCGGATGCCTCTCTGATTGGGTGGGGGATGGTCCATGGGACATAGAATACCATCTGCACATAAATGTCCTAGAGATGAGAGCAGTGCTTGCAATCCCTCAGCGACTTTCTTCCTTTAGGGACTATTGCAGTTCAGGCGGACAACATGTTTGTAGTCTGGTATATCAACAAACAGAGGTCCTATCCACTGTGCTCTCAGACTTTGGCAATGGGCAATCTCCTCTCATCGGTTTCTGATAAATCCAACCTCTTAGCGGACAGACTGAGCACAGCTATTCTCATGCCACGAGTGGTCTCTCAAACAATCAGTAGTGGACGAGATTTTTCGCTACTCCCCAAAACAGCAAATGCCCAGACTTCTTCTCCCTCTTTCCACTACCAGGATTGGCCCGGGGACTTCTTTATGCCTTTCCTCCATTCCCTGATACCTCAAGTGATTCAAGCTACTGTCTTGAGAGCCAAGTTGATTCTCATTGCCCCTTACTGGCCTCGACAAATTTGGTTCCCGTCCTACATCGTCATCTCTTGGTTCAGCCTTGCATCTGGATCCAATTCAGATCTTCTGACCCACCATTCGGGTCATCTGCACCAGGCCATTCATTCTCTCAACCTCACTGCTTGGTTGCTCCACTTCCTTCCTTAGCCAGGCTTCCTATGATTTCTAATCCCGCGAGATATCATAGTAGCTTCTCTAAAGTCCTCTACCAGAAGGATTTATGCTAGTAAATGGCAGCGTTTTCCTTCTGGGCAAAGTCTAGGGACATAGATCCTTTACTGCTCCAGTGCAGTCAGTCTTGGACTTCCTAGCTGAGATTTTTCAATCGAGTTCTTCTTCCTCGACAGTTAAGGTTCAGCTGGCAGCGATCTCAAATTTTCATGTTGGCTTAGCGGATCAAAACATAATGTCTCACAAGCTTTGCAAAGCCTTTCTTAGAGGATTTTTCTGAAACCCCAGTCAAAGATCCCAATGGGACCTGAATTTAATGCTGGCATCCTTGATTCTGCCCCTGCTACATGCTCATTAAAATTTCTTTCCTGGAAGACAATTTTTCTGGTTGCTGTTACTTCAGCCAGGAGGGTGTCTGAACTTCACGCTCTCTGTATCCGTCCCCCATACTTGGTTTTCCACAAAGATAGAGTGTCTTTAAGAACTAAGCCATCTTTTTTGCCCAAGGTTGCTTCCCAGACGAATATTAACCAATCTATTGAGTTGCCAGTTTTTTTCCCTAATTATTCTGACAGAGTGGAACAGAAACTTCATTGTTTGGATGTCCATCGCCAACTCCGATATTATTTGGACAGAACTAAACAATTCAGAAAATCTGATCAACTGTTTCTTTCTTATGCAGAAAACAGGAAGGGTCTTCCGGTCTCCAAGGTGACCTTATCCAGATGGCTGTCTTCTATCATTTATCATGTTTATCTCCTTAGGGGCAAGCAACTGCCCAAATAGCCACTTCCACAGCATTTCAGGATAGGCTACCTATTGACACCATTTGCCTCACACCTTTGTGTCTCATTACAAATTGGACTTGGCCTCCAGGGACAGGACTAGGTTTGGTTCCACAGTTCTCAAGAGTCTGTTCCATTGAGCCACCCAGGATAGAGGTGCTAGGGTTTGACAACTTAACGTTAAGAAGTTATGTACCTACCATAACATTCCATGTTAGTTGTCTTTCTTCTTTCTTTCTTCCTCCTCCTTCCCCTAGCCTGGACAGACCTTGAAGTTGTACTCTTCTCGTTCATTCTTTCTATGGGCTCCTAGTAGGAAGTGTCACTAGTCTCTAGTGGTTATTTGCTTTGTTTTCTTTCTACATTTAGTTCCTCCTCTTCCTTTCTGGGAAGAAGGTTACTAGCAGGGTTTTTTCATAGCTACCAAACGAGATCTGGGTAGTCACGCCTTGCATCATGGGATATAGGGATGCCTCGAGCTGGTAAAATTAGCTCGAACTCATCCAGCAAGAAAGAAGGCGAGAGAAGACAACTAACATGGAACGTTATGGTAGGTACATAACTTCTTATTTTGGATCTCAGTATCTTGAACGCCAGTTCCACACACACAGTTTCAGATGGTCACAGTTCATTCCAATCCTTTTTGAGCAAGGACTATTGGATGTATTCAGTAGGCTTTCAGGATACGTACCATCATATAAAAATGATCAGATAATCCAGAAGGTAGCTACACTTCCGGTTGGGAGCCAGTCATTGTCAGACACTGCCCTTTGGCCTCACCACAGCCCCAGTGTGTTTACTAAATGCATATTAGTGGTAGCAGCTCACTTGAGACTACAGGGATTCAGAGTATTTCTGTATTTAGATAACTGACTCATTACTTCCCCGACCGGGCATCTACTACTAAAAGCATGGGATCAGGGACTCCAGACTTGTTCCATCCTGGGGATAACTATAAACCACATCCTCTCATTTGGAACCATCTCAAACACTGAAATTTATAGGAGCAGTGTTCAATACAGCATCAATGACAACTTCTCTTCCCCCTCTCCCACGTGCGAACTATCGGATTCCAGGTCAAGAAAATAGTCTTCAGTACTACAATTTCAAATCTATTGATTCTAAAAGTCCTAGGGTCAATGTCAGCAGTCTTAATTCTAGTTTCTCTTGGAAGATTTTATATGAGAATTCTTCAATGGATGCTGTCAACACAATGGTCAATTATTTATCACCCCAAATAGAAATAGCCGATGCATGCAAAATATACCTTTGGAGTGGACTCGATCAGATCAACTTTTACAAGGTTTGTCCCTTCATTCTCCCTAAACCCCCAAGACTTAGTGACCACTGATGCATCCCAGATTGGGTGGGGGGCACTTCACGGGAAAACCATTCCCAAGGCGTGTGGTCCCCAAAGAGGCCAAAACATATATCAGTGAAGTCCAATGTAATGGCAGACAAACTGAGCAGGTCCATTTTACTACCTCACTAGTGGTCTCTCAACAAGAAAGTGACGTATGATTTTTAGTCAATGGGGCCAGCCTTACTGTGATCTTTTTGCATCTCCTCTAAAACAACAAGTGCAGCAATCACCAAGAAATGCTCTATTCCATGAATGGCCCTCTGATCTTCTCTATGCATATCCAACAGTTTCCCTAATTCCCAAATTTCTACAGAAAGCTGCCCGGTTGAAGAGCGAAGTCACCCTCATTGCACCTTACTGACCTCAGCAGATTTGGTTCCCCTTCCTTTGGCGTCATCTGCTGTACCCACCTTGGAATCTTAATCCAGTTCCAGACCTCCCATCACCCCCCAGCAGGCATGACACATCCAGATATTTTAAACCTCAAGCTAACAGGGTGGTTTCTCCAATTCCCTTTATAGCCTATCAATCGATGCTCTCTTCTGTTCACCATATACTTTTATCTTCACATAAGGCTTCCATAAGAAAACTTTACAGAAGCAAATGGAAAAGATTTGCTTTTTGGGCTCAGCAAAATTACATTGGCCCCCTTTCAGCTCCTGTACAAAGTGTCCTGGAAATTTTGGCAACAGTTTTTTAATGAGGGAGCTAGCTCCTCAACAGTTCATAGGTGTGTACTAGGCTAATTTCTGTGGAGCTTTTACAAGTCTTGTCCATAGAAGTGCCCTGGCATTGTGCTGCCTGATGTTAGTTCCCAGTGCCTCTATCAAGCAGAGCCACTGGAGTGATCCCTGGGGTGAACTTTCTATTTCCCATCCACTCATAAAGACCCCTCTTGAAGAGGGCCAGTGAGATGCTCTGCCTGACATGTATGGGAAGTCTATTCCAGAGCATCGGTAGTCTCTGGGTTATGAACCTGTCCCTCCAGCATGTTCTGTTTGTGGTAATGAGGTTTGAGGTCTCTGGAGCATGTAGTGTGGAGGGATTGGGATTTCTTTAGATGTAGCATTTCTAACCGAGCTGGGTCAGACATGGCTTTGTAAGTCAAGCAGAGAGCGCGTCTTAGTAGATGATATAAGACGGAGAATATCTGGAGTTTTGAGTCTGTCTGTGTAGTACATGTATTTATGGCCTAGGATCCTCTTCATGAGGTACTTTTGTGGCCTTTCCAGCTGTTGCAGGTGTCTAGTGAGGTACATGCCAAACGGGGCATTATACTCTGATTGGTCTAATGAGGGAAGAGTAGAGAGAAATGACCTCTTTCTTCCTGGATGCAAAACCCTTGGTAATGAGATATGCCACATAGGACTTTCTGACCACAGTGCTTAGAGGTTGCTGTCAACCTATGTCCCCAGATTTCTTATAATGCCTTCAGTGTTCAGTGGACTCCCATTGATGTGGTAATTAGTGGGAACTGAGTTTTTTCCAAAGGGAATAACTTTGACATTAAGCTTAAAGGCCATGGTTTTGACACCAGTCATTGGTCTGTGTGAGGCCTTTCTGTAGGATGTCTGCATCTCTTGGGGAGTTAATGGCTCCCAGCTTGCAACGGTCTGCGGACCTGGTCAGCCAGAGTCCCTCCATATTGGCCCGGACTTCTGAGAAGTAGATGCCCAACAGGAGAGGACTCAGGACCCATCCCTGTTGGGGACTCCACGTGTGACTGGTTGGCAGTCTGACTTGGAGTCTGCTACTTTCACACTGTGGGTTTCATCTGTGAGCCAATTTGCAACCTGATGCCTAGGTTGGTGAGTTTAGCAATAATTCCTGAGTGAGGAATGGCATCAAAGTCCTTGGCCAGGTCGAGGTAGGCTGTATGAACTGCCTTACCTTCATCCACAACTCTGGTGACAGACTCAAACAAGTCAACCAGATTGAGCAGGCATGATCTACCTTACAAAAAACCAAATTGCGTGGGATCTAGAGTTTGGAGATTCCCTATATCCTTGTTAATTAGGTCTATGATGATGTGCTCCATAGCCTTACATATCAGACTCAGGCTAATGGGGTGATAATTTCCAGGGTCTGTAGTTGCTCCTCTTTTATGGAGAGGGATGACTGTAACAGTCTGTCATTCGGTAGGGACAAAGCCCGAGGTAAAGCTGAGTGAACAGGACACACAGATTTGGTGCCAGTTCACTTTGTACTTCATGTAGAACACAGTCAGGGATATTGTCTGGTCCCATGGAAGCTGTATTCTTGGCATTGGACACTGCAGGTTTAACCTGTGCTGCAGTAATGCTGAGTGCCTGGCATTCTTCCGGTATTGAGATTGGTCCTTTGGGGGGAGGGGGGAGAGGGGAGGAAAGTAGGCACTGAATCTGTCGAGCCAGTATGTTGACAATATCTCTTGGCTCAGTATAGGAGGTACCATTGTGCAGTAACTCGGAGAAAATCTGGGTATTGTTTTGGAGATTCTTGATACAACTATAGAAGGCTTTGTTGTGGTTGTTAGTGGCTGCCACAGTTCTGCCTTCATAGCTGGCTTTGGAGTTTTTGTTGAGGGATCTCAGCTTTTGTTGAGGCTGAGGGAATTTTTCCAGTCTTTGGACTTAACCTTTTTCTGCAGTAGTTTCTTCCTCCTGTTGTAGAGTTTATTAATGGCAGGAGACCACCAGATTGGCTTCCTTTTTTTGGAGGATAGTGTCTTGGTTCTGTTGGGTATGGCTAGTTCCATGCATTTGTGTGTGTTCGTACAGTGCACCGATGGACAGTTTGGCAGCCATGCATTTATTTTCCATTAGCATGGGTGCTGTGAAGTTAGCCACCTTTGGTTTTAGGAGTCTAGAGTCGGCTTTGGAGACGTTTTTCATGGTGGATATCTTTGTGGGGGTGTGTGGGTGAGATGTGGCTTTCCATGGTGAGTAGTATGTGGTCGGATCTAACCAGGGAGGAATTGACTATTGGTGTAGAGCAATGGTTACCCATATTAGTAATAACCAAACCAAAGATGTTGCTTTCTCTATTGGGGATAAGAATGAGTTGGTCCATGGCATTGGAATTGAATTCCAGGAAGCGTTGGGCCAGTGCATTGATGCTTGAGTAGTTTTCCCAGTTGATGGAGGGGTAGTGTGTCACCTAATATGAGTTTTGGATTGGATCTTAGTTTCCAGGGTGTTTACGAATCTGGAGTGAGAGTCTTCAGACATGGTTAGGGACCTGTAGCAGGCTACGACCTGAATCGCCATCTTACCCAATGTTAGTTGTACCTGGAGTATCTCAGATGCTTTACGCTGGGCTACTAGTCTGGAGGTGTGCATATCCTTTATGAGTTTGGAGACACCACTGCCTTTGGAGCTTTGGTCCATGTTCTGCGGGCAAAAGGTGTGGAATGAGTTCTAGTCTGGTAGCGCAGGGGTGCTTTCTGCTGGTTTAACCCAGGTCTCCGTTACAGCACAAGTGTTGATGTTCTGCATTTTGAGGAGTGCTTCAAGCAAGTGCATCTTGAGATTTAGACTTCTAGCATTGAGCAGCATGACCCTCAGACAGAGTTCGGTTAGCAACAATTTCTGATTTTCAGACTGGATATGACCATTCTTCCTTGGCTTCATCTGAACTTTATAAAGCCTTTTTAAAAGGTATCCTCCTGCTCAAACCACCGTATTTGTTTGTGTCTTTCGGCTTTTCCCAGTTAGGGGTCGCCACAGTGGAACTCCGGTCCGCTAATGATTGGCAATTGATTTTACGTACCGGCTTGCCAGGCCTGACGCACAACCTTCATGTCTCCGCTGTAGCTGAGAATCGAACTGGACAGCGTTTTACTGTGAGGTGACAATGCTACTGCAGCACCACCAACCGCAGGTGCTCAAACCACCATATAAAGATCCTAATTCACCATGGGACTTAAATTTGGTACTACAAGCCTTAATTCAATCCCCCTTTGAACCAGTAACTTAATGTAAACTTAAATACTTGACCTGGAAAACTGTTTTTCTCGTGGCCATTACTTTTGCTTGAAGAATCTCGGAACTTCAAGCTTTATCATCTAAACCTTGATTTTTCATAAGGATAGTGACATTACGTACCAATGCTTCTTTCGTTGCTAAGGTGGTGTCAGAATCCAATATCAGTCAAATTACAAGTTTTCTTTCCTAAATTTTCAACCAAAGGTGATTGATTATATGTTACATTTGTTAGATGTTTACATAGAAAAAAAGAAATTAGAAAGACCAATTATTTGTATCCTTTGCAGATACAAAACTGGGGAAATCAATTGCAAAGATCACTTTAGTCAGATGGCTGACTGATTGCATAATGTTTATTTACAACAAGTTGGGCCTAACCTTACCAAAACCTATATGCACATTTGATTAGATCTGTGGCATCTTCCACTGTATTTCTTTGCCTCTTCTATGAAAGGATGACTGCATGTGCTCAATAGATATTTAAGATGCATACTATCATATCAAAATGAACAGGTGCTCCAGAAGATGCCTACACTTCTGTCTGGGAGCAAGTTATTTTCAGTTCAGAGCACTGCCTTTGGTCTCACCACAGCCCTCAGTGTGTTTGCCAAATGCATGGCAGTGGTAGCAGCTCACCTGAGACTGTTGGGATTCCAGGAATTTCCATATCTAGACGATTGGCTTCTGACCGTCCCCTCGAGGCATCTATTTATTCAAGTCAGAGATTACTTGCTCCAGTTATGTCATCATTTGTGCAACACGGTCATTTACTTTAAATCACAGCTTACACCTGCGGAGAGCCTGGAATTCATAGACACGACCAACCAGATAGCTTTGCTTCCTCTGTCAAGTGTTCGTACTCCTCCGGTCATGAAGGTGATCTCTTTCTTATTTGACAGCAAGAGCAGTCCTCCTAAGAGTTGGGATCGATGGCAGCACCGATAACTCTAGTACCTTTAAACGGGTATCCTATGCTTGTCCTTCAATGAACTCTTAGTGTAGTGGTCTATACTTCAACATCCTCTAATCAATCCAGTGAAGATTTCCAAAGCTTGCAAGGAATATGTTCTTTGGTGGCTTCATTCAGAAGAAGTTTCTCAAGGTCATCCATTTGTTCTCCCTCAGCCAGTAACCACAGTCACCGCTGATGCCTCCCAAACTGGGCAGTGGGGGCATTTCTTGGGAAGAACGGTCAAAGGTCCATGGTTCCCAGAAGAGGCCAGTTTGCACATCATTGTCCTGGAGATGAGAACTGCTCTACTAGCATTGCAGGCTTTTCAAGATGCTCTGATTTCGTGAATGATTGTGATGCATACAGACAACATTGCAATAGTCTGGTATATCAACAAATGGGGGGAAGCAGATCTTACCTGTTGTGTCAAGAGGCAAGGCAAGTGTGGCAATGGGCACTCTTCCAATCGCTTTCTTTTGGCAGCACACATAATAGGAAAATCAAAGTGCTCACAGACAGGCTATGCAGTCCATTTTGATGCCTCCCGAGTGGTGTCTTAAAGAATTGTGTGAAAGATTTTTCTTCAGTGGGTCAGCCTTGCTGGAGTCTTTTTGCATTTCCCCTCAAGTGTAGCAGGTTCCTTGCTTTACTCCCTCCACAGGGATGAGTCACTGAGAGATACTGTAGTCCAAGACTGACCCAGTCTCCTCTCTGCTTACCTTATTACCACGAATTCCCAAATTTCTACATAAAGCATTCTAGCTGGAGAAAAATCCTCATTGCACCCTTTTGGCCTAGTCAGGTATGGTTTACTTTCCTCTAGCCTCATTTTGTTCATCCTCTGTGGATAATGGACCCATGTCCAGATTTCCTATCTCACCCAACAGGCATGCAGCATCCAGACATCAACGACCTTGAATTAACTATATGGTTTCTCCAGTTCTAGTGATGGCTAGACAGGCCTAGGCTTTCTTCCCTGGTTCGACAGATTCTCTTATCCTTTCAGAAGCATTCCATTAGGAAAATTTACAAGTAAATGGAAAGTATTTTCAATATGGGCCCTTCAGAGACATTTGGATCTTTACTCTGCCCCATTCTCAGCAGTTCTTCACTTTTTGGCCTTCATCTTTAACAGTGGGGCAAGTTACTCTGCTAGCAAAGTTCAACTAGTGGCCATTTCAAATTTTTACTCTTCCCATGACAACTTTGAGATTATGCAAGACCTTCCTTAAAGGTGTTGTTTTACTCAGGCCCCCAGTTGGAATTTGACTGTTATGTTACAGGCTCTTACCCTATCTCCCTTTGAGCCTTCTGGTACGAATGACCTTAAGTTTTGTCCTGGAGAGCAATTTTTCTGGTATCCACAACCTCCGCTATGAGTATCTGAACTCCAAGCCCCCTTTGCAAGACCTCATACCCAATCTTCCATAAAGATAGGGTCTCATCATGCATAAACCCATCCTTTCTATCTCGAGTAGCTTCCAAATCCAACTTAAATCAGGTCATTAATTTACCTGTGTTCTTCCCTCATTTTTCAAACAAAGATAAATATATGCTACATCTTCTGGATGTAAATGGCAGCTGAGGTTTTATTTACACAGAATACATGCTTTCAGAAAATCTGATCAATTGTTTGCATCACATTGGCCAGAGCAGTTTATAAAGTGACTCTAGCTAAATGGCTAACTGATTGATTGTATATTCTTTATTTATAAAGAAAGATGTTTAGCTTTGCTTAATTCCCCCCTCCAAAGCATATTCCATGAGATCTTTAGTCACGTCATTGGCCTTCTGGTCAAGACCTTCCATAGATGTCCATAGTGGTGCCTAACCAATAGCAGCAGGCCCATTTTGTTGTCTGCTTCTTTGATTTTTAAATGTTGGTATGTACTACTCAGTGATGGCTCATCTTATGCATCTATCGAGTTTCCTCTTGCAGCCTTCTCAACTTGTCTACCTATAGATCCTCCTCTTTTAACTTGATGTTTTTGTAGTTGGAGATTTTGAAAGGAGTGTTGCACTTGAGACCCCCTTGAAAAATTCCTCCTTGTGATCTCAGCTTCTTAAAAAATCGACCTTGTCTGCTTTTGAGCCTACCTTTCAGGCTGATTTGAGGTTCATCACTTAGAAAACTGTTTTGTTTACTGTTCTGACATCTGCAAGTGAGTCTGAGCTGCAAATTCTCATGGTAAGCCAACCTTATCTGATTAGGCACATGGACAGATTTGTTTTGTAATCCTTTCATGTCAAAAGTTTTTTGAATTTATCCTGAATCAAGCCATCAGCTTCTCAGTTCTCTTTCCAGAACCTAAAAACAAGGGAGAAAAGATCCTGCATACCTTGGATGTGCACAGGTAGCTCAGGTACTACATTGACATAACTAAGCCCTTCAGGAAAGCTGAACAACTATTTATTTCCTGTTCTGGGGTTAAGAAGGGTCAAACTTGTCCCTAAGCAAAAGATTGCTCAGTGGCTGTTCTCTGCTGCTGTTTTTATTACTCCCACCATGGTAAATCTATTCCAGGCAAGGTTAACGTGCATTCCACCTGACCCTTATCCTCATTTTGTAGCATATTGGAAATTAATGGACTCTAGAAGCAGCAACTTGGTCTTCTCTTCATACCCTCATAAAACACTACAAACTGGATTCTTTCTCCGTTCCATAGCAGTCTTTGTGAGGACCATTCTCCAAGGGCTCATGTATTTTTAACTTTCCATCTCCTAGGTAGGGTAAGATTTGGGAATCTATCCATATACCATTGAGAAAAGTGTGAATGATGAATATAGTACAGTTGTAGAAGTTTTACTTGGCTTTAGCAGTAGATGTTCAAATTTCACAGTACCTCAATGGCAGCACCCACCCACCAAACCTTCCTTATTGTGTATATAGTTTAATGGAATCCAACTTTGTTGTGTCATTGGTTAGTTTTTTTGGGTGGTATTTATGGCTGTAAATTGGTTGGTTTCAGGCAATTCTTGCTTCTGGTCCTCCTTGTTTTGTTCTACTTAACACCAATTTCCTCAATAACCGACTGACTATGTCAGGGTTAGGCTTCCCCTGATGGGAGGACCTTGGGCAGTCCTCTATCATAGAGTCAGAGGAGGGGATTCTGATCTCTAGAAAGCTGCCTGTATAGGAGTTTGTGCAGGCACTGAACCTGTATGCCACTGAGGCAATGTGAAATTTGACCATCTACTGTTGCAGATAAGTATGAGTTTTGCACAACTGTGTTTTCGTGATGAAGGGTATGAGCATCAGAGAGGGGAACTTGATAGTGACACCCAGTTTTGCAGTTATCTGCAGACTTTGCCAGAGGTCTTGCCTTGTAGTCTGGAGATAAGAAAAGTTAATGCTGAGCAGAAGTTCCAGCATTGGGAGGTCACATTTACAACTTATGTTGAGGGTTTGATTAAGCTTTGCTACTGGTATCATGTTAAACTTAAGAGCATGAGCTACCAGTGTGTGCTAGAGAAGATGTGGCACATTTATTGACTTGCTTTGTAATTGGCTTGACTAGGTTTGATATAGTAAACATGGCTGTTGAGTAGTGATGAAGTGTTGTCTTGTCCTGCTGAGCTGCTGCTTAATGGATTAAAATGGACAAGCTAAACGATCACGAATGGCTAACAATGTCTGTTTTTTATCACTAAGTGGAGAGAAATGATTATGCATCTTCGTGCATTACTTGCATACCTAAAATAACATTGAAAATGTTTTTAAAATATAGACGTATGACTTTGATTATATTTTGCAGCTGAAATAAAGAGCTATTGCTAAGATGCAGTATATGTATTGTTTTTCTAACAGATATAGTACATCGGGACTTAAAATTGGAGAATATTTTAGTAAAGCAGATAGAATATATAGAAAGGGAATTAAAGCTTGATATAAAGGTAAGCACAACTTGAACTGGAAATTATAAACAGTGATATTTGCAAGCTGTATGCATTTTCTTTGCTCTAAAGATCTGCAATTTGACTGATAGCTAATGCAACTACTAAGTTTTATGACAGATCGTATTTAAATCAAAGGTGCATTTAATTCAGTCTCATAACAACATTTCATTGTAAGAAGCATTAGTAAAAGTATATTCCTGACTACTTCAGTTCTACATATTTAGCCCTCCATTATTGGTCATTGATAGCGGTAGATGGTGTGCCTCTAAATGCATACATAAAGGACTATTATATATATTTTTTTACTTAACTAAGAATTTACTTTTCAAGAGGCAAGATGTGTTGGTGGTGATGGTTAAAACACCTGGAGGGAGTTTGTCATATTGACTAGCTTAAAATAAATGAATCCTTTTTGGTCAATGCAACTGGTTAGCATATTGTAGTGTATGATCTTTACAGATTGAATCAAACCTAATCTCTTGCTCAGCTTTAGTCTACTCAAATGGGTTTTGTATCAGTAACTCTAACTCTGTTGAAAATACAACTGCTTCATATTCCAGTGTTCCTGTTTTAATTGTGGTTCATGTAAAATAGCTGATTTTAAAGCTATTGTATTTTTCTCTTGCTACTTTAGGAGGCTTATCGTTGTACTTTCCTTTATATGCATTTTCATATTCACATATGCTTACTCTGCACATCATCTATTGCTTTAAAAAACAATATGAAGCTTATCTCTATGAAATCTACTCAGTTTCTTTGAATGATTTCTTTTACACACACACACACACACACACACACACACACGCACACTTCTCAGATCACTGGAGACTCCATATTTATTTTTTTGTTGATGTACCATTTCAGAAAATAGCTTCAGATATGCATCCTTCTAATGCCATATGAATATCACTGTCATTGTAACAATTAATGAGCTCCATTGATGTAGCAAGGGAAAAAGTGGTTATGGATGGTGCATTAAGTATAGAGTACTGGGTGTCATTTGCACATAACTGGTGCATGATTGCTGCATGATGTTTGACATTTGTTAACTAGGAAAGTCCACTGGGGCAGAAACCCATTTTCAATGGAGGCCCAGGGAGAAATGCTCCACAAATTTGACATAAGTAACACAAGCAAAAATATTAAAACACATAAGGAGTTAATATGTACAATAACAGATAGTTGGTAGGTTGCTACCAGCAAGGTAATATAAAGGATACATATTAATATATACACTATATACACTACATTTGTAGTGATGATAAAGAGTTGAAAGTATAGTAAGTAAAGGTGTAAATATTTGAGAGAGAGATGATGAGAATGGAGGAAGTCTATAGTTTGGTTAGTATAAGAGATACAGAAGTAGAGGGGAAGGTCCTGTAAGAGATAGAGATAGATATAAGAAGTGTGATAGCAGGAAGCCTGAGATGCCATAGAATAAAATAAAGATAAGAAAAGTTAGGAAGAAATAGAAGTTTATTTATGGAGGTCTATAGTTTTTGTTACAGGGACAGATGTAATTGTTAAAGTATTTCTTTAGAGATATTTTGAATGCATTTAATGATTGTAGGAAGGTCACTTCTGGGGGAAGGGCATTCCAACTCCTAGCTGTGGTGAAGGAGTAGAGGCTGTGTCCAGCTCTTTTACTGGGTTTCTCAACTGTTATGGGTTGTTTGTTGATGGATCATAGATTTCTAAGTGGAGAGTATGGTTGCAGGATGTTTTGAAGGGTAGGGCAGCTTTCAGGTGAGTAGATTAATTTATGGACTATAGTAAGTTGGGGAAAATCTAGGTAATGTTGGAGCTGTAGCCAGTCTAGTTCCTTAAGAGCTAGATAGTGATGAGACTGATATGGTTGGCCAGTTGCAAATTTGGCAGTTTTGTGGTAACATGCTTGGATTTCGTTTTGGTTAATTGGGTAGTAGTAATTTACCCTATGGCCATCGACTCACTCGGAGCTGAGCCATCCTCTGGATCATGACTGGACTGTCGGCACTGTGATCTCTAGTATGACGCCTTCTACTATAGTTTCGGTTGTCTTGGCGGCACCAAGTCCTTTCGTAGCTCTTTCCCGGGGAGTGGTCTTGTCGGAGCGGGATGGAACCCCTGTCCCGAGGTTGTCTTTCTCTGTTCCGGGCTCCCATCTCTCTTTGGATGTGCCTGCTTTCCAGGTGATGGAGTGATGGAGAGGACACTTGCCTCTCCAGGCTCACAGCTGGCTCCTTCAGTGCTATACATATATATGTGTGTATATATATATATATATATCTCCTCTGAGCAGCAGCTGACACAGTCCACTACATGGGAAACATTGACTTAGGAGTCCTCTTCAGATGCCCCTGCTGAAGAGGTACCCTGTAAGAGATTATGCAAGAGGAAGCATGTGGATTCCCCTGAAGAATCCCTTACCAAAGATACAGACTACAATGAAGGGGAAGGGTCCCCACGTTCACCCCCTGAAGATGTCTCCTTTGGAGAAATACTGGAAATTTTAAAGCAATGAGGAGACTAAGTCCATCAACCCTTCCTCTGAGGAGTCTTTATCCTTGCAGGCTTTCCGTGCTTGACCCTCTACTTCCTGGGTGACCCCGCCTACAAGTGACCTAGTTCAGCTCATCATGCAGCACGCTTGGAGGAATCCCGACACCATTGAATCTAGTCCCCGGAGACGAGACAAAATTCTCTCTCCACCACAGGACAACTCACACTGGTCCAAAGGCCTACCAGTAGATGCTGTGGTGTTGGTGGTGGTCACTAGGAAAGAGCTCGCTGAGGAGAACCCTACTGTCCATCCCCCAAACAGGGAGTCTGGGGTGATAGGTTAGGGAAGGAGGTATATTCTTCATCAACCTTTACCATTCAGTCCTTGAATTTCTTGACACATTTTACCTGTCAACAGAGAGACCCAATCTCGGAACTCTTCGAAAACCCTAGCAGGAGAAGTTTCTGATGAGGTATGCAACAAAGTTGCCTCACAGATTACCACCCTGGAGTCTATATCTAATTCGTCCATGCGGTTGATTTCTCATACTACCGAAGGGGCAGCTAGAGCAGTGGGTGCAGTCATTTTCATGAGGCGCCTATGTGATTTTGCAGACCAGTTTAAGTCTTCCTTTCTCAATGCTCCCATGGAGGCCTCTTCTGTTTTTGGCCCCAAGGTAAAAGACACAGCCAGGTGTGAAATGGATGGTAAGACCCTCTATGCCATGAGTGTGCATTTTTCCACTCCCCAAACAATCCTACTTTAGGAATCAGAGGAGTAGAAGGATGTGGTACAAGAAATTCCAGGGTCCTTTCCGTGACGCACGTGACAGGTTTACTCCCCGGGGCAGAGTGGAAAACTCATCTGGAAGATTGCCCCTCCAGAGGCAGAGAGGATCTGTGTAATTAGGGATCCAGAGATTCTTTTTCTGGACAACCCTATCACCACTCCTGAGGAGTGGCCTGATTGCTTACCTCTGGAAGCAGTCAGGGGATGGTTTTCTCTGCACCATCTTGTCTGGCAATCCAAAACCACAGATTATTGGGTGCAGATAATTACTAGAGGTTATCACATCCCTTTCAGTCTTTAACCAAGGCCACTAAGGCATATTCCTGATTTTCCACCCATTCAACCAGAAGCAGCAGCTCAAGAAATACAAAAGCTGCTTCTAAAGAGAGTCATCCAAACAGTCCCACCAGACCAGGTAGAGTCCGGATTTTACTCCAGGTTCTTTTTAGTGCCAAAAATGACAGGGGACTGGAAGCCTAAAGTGGACCTCAGCATCCTAAACAAATTTGTCAGGCAAAATTCAGGATGGTCACAGTTCAGTCTATCCTCCCATTTCTAGAGAAAGACAATTGGATGTGCTCGATAGATCTTCAAGATGCATATTACTATATAAAAATGAACAAGTGCTCTAGGATATTCCTCTGTTTCCGGCTGGGAGCCAATCACTACCAATTCTGAGCGCTGCCCTGTGGTCTCTCTATGGTCCCCAGAGTATTCACCAAATGCATGGCTGTAGTAACAGCTAACTTGAGACTGCAAGGATTCCGGGTGTTTCTGTATTTAGACTATTGGCTCCTTACTGCCCCCACCAAGCGTCTATTGGTTACAGCCTTGCATTGTACCCTAAAGCTAGCAAAATCCTTGGGTATCTCAGTTAACGAAGAAAAATGCAAGTTGACTCCTCAAAATCTGGAATTCATAGGGGCAACTTTTGATACTCAGTCTTGCCTAGACTCCTTCCCACTTCACAGGTTAGAAAGACTAAGGTCTCAACTCCAGGTCATGCTCACTCAGGACAAGGTCTCAGCTTGGGCAATCCTTCAGCTACTAGGATCAAAGCTACATCAATTACAATAGTTCCCCTGCGAGATTACACATGAGGCTTCTACAGTGGCTTTTAGTAACACAGTGGTCCCCTTTGACTCATCCTATGTCCTTTCAGATCTGCATAACAAATCAATGCAAACAAGACTTATTTAGGTGGATGAAGCCAGAAAAATATCTAGGCACAGTCTTCTGAGGGTGTATTCAGGCCTACTGACTTGCATATTAAACCGACGCCATCTTCTTCAAGGCCTAAAACTCGATCCGTGCCTAGAAAACTTATGCCCAGACCGCATGGGTCATGCCCCTATGCCTAAAAAACAAATTATAAAAATGGCTGAAGACCTTATTACTCTAATCAGGGGAAGCCACCCTTCTCCTTCTAAGAGACCTAGGACTGATTTTCCTTCTGATTCTTCTGATCAGGATTCTGAAATTTCTTTTTTTCTCTAATGACCAGGAGTTGCCTTTATCTACCTATGAGGATTCTGATGCAGAGGACTCCATTCCCTCTGCTTCCCCTCCAGAGGATTTCTCTTTTGGTGAAACCTTGCATACTCTTAGGGAGCATTTCCGCTGGGAAAGCCAGGATTACTCTGACTCCAAAAAGAGGCTTATGGAATTCTTACTCCTACCACAACACAAGCCTTTAGCTATCCCTCCTGTACTGGATATTGTCTTCTAGGAATCTAGCCTGGCCCCTGACACTTTATCTCCAGCTCCCAGGAAACCTGACCGGTATTGCAGGATACCTGACTCTCACAAGTTCCTCTTTAAGAACCCTACTGCGGATCCTGAGACCATTTCACAGGGGCCCAACGGCTTTAAGGCTACTACTGCCGAAAACCCTACCCCCTCTGATCGAGATTCCAGGGCCCTGGATAGATGGGGTAAGAAGATATACACTTCTACAACTTTGGCCATTACTGCCTTAAACTGCCAGTTTCATATGTTAAAGTATCAGCAGCATATTATTGGATTGCTTAAACAGAAAACAATGTTGATTCTTCCTGACTGTGCAGAACATAAAGAATTACAGGATTTAATGCATTCTGCTGAGCAAGTTGGAAAACATTCTTTGCAATGTGGTTTTGATTCATTAGAGGCATCTTGCAGGGCTGCTGGCACTGGATCTGTACTTAGAAGGCATGCTTGGCTTAAGGAGCAATCTTTGCCAGATCATGTTTAAGGTAAATTGCTGGATGCTCACTTAAACCAAGACTGCCTGTTTGGCAACAAAGCAAAAGTACTTAAAAAGATGGAGGAAAAAGCTAAATCTATGCAAACTGTTAAAGATTTCCTGCAAGTGCAGCCTCCCAGATTTAGTAGGCATTGGCCTTCTAATAATTGGTCCTTTCCTGCTTTTTCCAGGCCTTCTCAGTCCAAACCCAGAACCAGCAGAACACCCAGGCTTCAGTCCCAAGTTACTTTCAGGCCTAAGAAGTGGGGAGCTCCCACTTCCAAAGCTGGGAATAGTAAGACACCCCCTATGGTAAATTGTCACAATGCCTTAACTTTAAACCTTCCAAGCCCTGCTTAACTGACTGTTCCTTTAGGGGGAAGATCGCCCTGCATGCAAACAACTGGGAACTCATTACCCAAGACAAATGGATTTTAAATATAGTTCTCAAGGGTGCAGATTCCACTTCCACTCCTTACCAACCCCAAACAGTTGGACAGACCTACCCCCAAACCAGTGGGCAGAGGCTCAAAAGCAAGTTCTCTCTCTAAGCATCAGGGCTATTCAACCTGTCCCAGAAGAAGAATGAGGGCAAGGTTTCTACTCAAGACTTTTTCTGGTACCCAGAAAAGGCATTTCCTGGCGTCCTATCCTGGAACGGTCTATCCTAAACACTTTTTTGGAAATCCCAAAATTCAAAAAGCTAACTCTACATCAGCTGCTTCCCATGCTGGGAAAAAATGCCTGGTTAGCAACACTGGATTTAAAGGAAGCCTACCTGCGCATCCCAATAAGGGAATCTTGCAGAAGGTACCTACGCTTCAGAGCAGGCTACATGCACTATCAGTTCTCTGCACTGCCCTTTGGCTTATCTACTATGCCCAGGGTATTCACAAAGTGCCTAGTTTTAGTCATTACATTTTGCAGGCAAAGAAATATTCAAATATACCCATACCTGGACCGTTGTCTAATTCAGGCAAAAAGCTAAGACATGCTGTTAAATCATCTGGCATTTGTAAAGAAATTGCTAACTTCTCTGGGGTACACTAAACAAAAAGAAATCAGATCTAGTACCCTGCAAAAAATTGTATTCCTGGGAGCAAGCTTGAATACAACTTCCCAGATGGCCTACTCACGCCAGAGAAACAAGTTCATTTGACAGCCTACTTCAAACTACTGGCCACAAATACCCAGCTATCTGCAAGGAAAATACTGCAAGCCCTGGGGTTCATGGCCTCTTGCATTCTACTAATTCCATATGCAAGACTGCATATGAGGAAACTACAATGGTATCTAAAAAGCCTATGGTGTCAACGTTCTCAGGACCTAGAGTCAATGATTCCTATCATACCTTGTCTAAAGATAGAGTTTCTTTTGTGGGCAGAGGCCTGCCATCTAAACAAGGGACTGCCTTTCACTCTACCACCTGCTACTCAAACCCTAACGGATGCATCAGACACTTGGCAGGGTGGTGCATTCAGGTCAAATGGAACCCACGTCAAATGCACCTGCATATCAATCAGAAAGAAATGTTGGCTGTACAGAATGCTCTGACAGCCTTCAAGGACCACATTCTTCCAGGACAATTATTGGTAAAGACTGACAACACCATGGTTATGTGGTACATGAACAAGCAGGGGGGGAACCCACTCATACCCTCTCTGTAGACTAGCTATGGCTCTATTCTTGTTTACTGTGCTTAACGCTTTCTGGTGTATTTGCTTTTTGTTGTAGGTGTAACCTCATATATAATTCCTTCCCATTATGGGGGTACCTGACATGTGGGGCAAGAAAAACTGATAAAATGGCGTCTGCTACATGCTTTATACCCCTGACTACCAGACGTCATGGAAGATGAGACAGCAACCGACGCAGGACCCAAGACTTTGATAATCAGGTCAACTGAGAGGTACCTGCAAGCAGATAACCCAAATGTGATGACTGCAACAGTGAATACACTTGAACGTCTACATTTATGGTAAGTGTACACACCTGTACTTTGTGGGTGATTAGTTTGAGTGAAGTGTAATGGGTCTAAATTATTAGAAGTGGAGGAGAGAGTATTAGATGGCTGATTTATAAGGGTGAGTATACTATTAATAAAATGGGAGTTGAAAAGAAGTTATTTCATCTGCTTTTTTATATGGGGGTACCAGGGTTAAGGAGTGAAGGGATAGATTTCTAGAATTTGTGGATTGTTTGCTTGGTTAAGTAATTGCTGTAAGAAGTATTTTCTTTTATTACTTGTTTTTTTTGGCTAAATTTCTTAATTGTTTGAAATTAAGGTGGATGGTTTCATTTCTGTTTTTGTGCCGTTCTTTCCAGGAGCGGGCTCTAGAGACTAAGAGATGTTTGGTGGCTTTTGATAACCAGGGTGCGTGATTTTGCTTAGCCCTCTTGATTCGGGTGGAAGCTAGACGATTAAGGGTGTCTAAGAAAACTCTGTTAAAGTGGATCACAGCTTCTTCTAGAGGTAATGTTTTTAGAGGGGTCCAGTTGATAGATTTTAACATTATTGAAAATGTGTTGATTGAAATTAGATTTCTAGATGTTTTGTATGTATGTGATTTTATTTTTTATTATGGGTTTGGGCTCTATAGGTGTGTATTGTTGAGTGATCAGTTAAGGTATTGGGTAGGATACTGGTATCCTTGTATTTATGAGGGTCTGTGACTAAGATCCAGCCTAAGGATGAGCTGTGCTAGTTATGTGTTCGTGTGGGGCTGTTAAGTTTGGTATAGCCATGCAGGTTGATGTTATGTAAGGGGGAATCAAAGATAAGGTAATTCCAGTTAATCAGTATCGCCTAGTATAGTAGTTTCATTGGTTATATTTTGGGTAGTCCACGCAAGAAGGTCTTCTAATATAGGAATGTTTTGACCTGGTGGGACGTATAGTAATGTTTTGACCTGGTGGGATGTATAGTACTGCAGTTGTTAGTGGTTTACAGTTATTTGTAGGGTTGTTATAAGTTCTGTAAGGATGCTATATATTTTGAGATGAGGGTTATTGTTAGGTGTCTGCGGTAGAGGAGAGCTATACCTCCGCCTTAATTTGTTATATCAGCTGTTAGAATGTCATAGCCTGGAAGAATGATTTCAGTATCCAGAATGAAGTTTGAGCTAGGTTATGGCCACTTAGGTTATGGCCACTATCTCGGGAGAGTATTGAGAGAGCCATGTGTGCAGTTTGGTGATTTTATTGCATATACTGCATGTGTTTACTTTGTTGAGTAGGAGATGTTTTATTGAGAGATTGGAGAGAGGTAGCTGGGAGAATAGGTCCAGGATTAGGATGGACATCTCCACATTTGGATAGTTTTAGCAGACAATTTAAGAACAATGGAAGGTAGTTGTATTTGCTGATATACCTAGGTACTGTGTAGCTTACTAGTTTGTTTTTTGGGGTAAGGAAAGATGTGGAGCTTTGTAGTGTGTGTGTGTATGTGTGTGTATATATATATATATATATATATATATATATATATATATATACATATATATATGTATATATATGTATATATATATATATATATATATGTATATATATATATATATATATATATATATATATATATATATATATATGTATATATATATATATATATGTATATATGTATATATATATGTATATATATATGTATGTATATATATATGTATATATATATATATATATATGTATATAATTGAAAAAGGAGAAGGATATATTGGAAAAGCAATTGGATTTGTAGAAGGGGCAGAGTTGGTGTTTTTGTATGAAATGTTAGTATGTGGGATGTTGGGTTAGGATACATAGTAATATACAGAGACATGCATCCGAGAGGTTGATTAAGTAACATGTCATGGTTTTGAGATTAGGGTGCAAGTAGTTGGGAAGTAAGGTAAGTGATAGAAGGGGGGATGAGTTGGTAACGATAAGATGTGGTAGTGTGTGCGGTTGATTGGCTAATGGATCAGGGGGAACACAGTAGGGCTTGGTGCTGATTTGCTAATGGATCAGGGGAAATTGAGTAGGGCTTGGTGTTGATTTGTTAATTAGCTCGTGGGAGGTGTAGTGAAGTATAAGAGCATGGAAAGAGGGGAGAGGGGAGTGAGCCAGAGCGTAGCGAGGACTAACGGAGCGGATTGAGCCACGAGGCTGACCATGGCAGAAAACAAAAAAACAGTAGAGTAGAATAGAATATTCTGGGAAAAGGAGACACAGGTTAATCTGTATGAGAGCAGCAAGCTGAAGTGATCAAAATGGGTTAGCTAGATCTGCTTCTTAAGACACTTTAGAAACGAAATTATTGGTACGTACAGGGGTGTGCTCACAAAATTTATAAATAAAAGCTGCTGCTTAAGGCTAGAGGAACAAAAAGGTAGAAAGTTTTAAATCCAGGAGCCTGCTAGTATGGTTAAGAAAGGGGGGGGGGTTCCTATTGTGTCCCAGCCTGTTTTAATAGAAATGTTGGTAAAACAGTATTACAGGTTGTCTATAAACCTGCACCTAGTTTTCGCTGGGATTGGACTAGTTCTTAGAGCTGGAGTATCTTGCTGAGGTCCAGAGTTCAGGGGAAAAACTACCAATGTTAGCAATACCACAATGTGAGGCTAGGGAATTTACATTTGAGACAAGTACACTAGTAGGACGCAGCGAAATCAGTGTCATAGCCAAACTTGTTACACTTTTCTCTCTCGAATTTTTGCAACAAGTTTTCTGTACAACAGCTGTTATACTGGCTATGTGCCAATGCATGGGGAAAACTAGCTGGAATCTAACATTTCCACTGTGCAGTGGAATCTTGAGGTACAAGTCCAGCTTGTTAGAGGATAGTGGCATAAGTCTCTCCTTTGATGATCTGGTGTTATAATGGTGCCTCGTACATCTGTGTTGTATCACTGTTTAGGTTAATGAGCAGCTAATGTGAGGTTTACATATTAAGATATATGAAAATGAGAGCAGAATACTAAAAATGAAATTCAGAATATTGACATTGTATTAAAAGTAATTTGCAGTGCTTCACTGTTTCTTCTTTGTTAAATCTGCTTATCTTTTAAGAGAAAATTCTGTTCTTCAGGTAACTGACTTTGGCTTGGCAGCTCAGAAGGGTGGTGTTGGTAGTGAAAACATGCTGCAGTCAACCTGTGGGACTCCCATCTACATGGGTAAGTTAACCATTGTGCTGTTATGTGGTGAGCTCTTTTTAAAATACTTTTGTGGTATTTTACTGTTCCTTAAATGTAGGAAAATTAATGTGGGCTGGTCCTCAGACCATTTTCTACCGTGAGCCAGGCACAATGGCAGTTGCAACAACACAGAGAACTTCAGATATTACAAGGCAATACATTCATTACAGAACATAACATACAGTGAACTAGAGTCTTGAAGCGTGTAAGTTCTTAACATACAGCTGAACCTTGGAACATATACTGGAAGACACTTAAACACACTTAACTTTTTAGTAGCATTATTTGATGGGAAAATAAAGAAAAAATATTGTAAAATCTTTTTTGCATTTGATAGACTCAATAAAAGTGAGTCTTTGTTTCCTGCAATAAAATTGGAGAAAAACAAAGACGGCATCAGCTTAATTTGTTAGCTTTATGGGTTTCCTCTTTTTTCATTGTTGGTGTCCCCATAAGTTTTTTTACCACCAGAAATGAATCTTCTCCAAGACTATACTTATTTATCCCTGCATCTGATGTTAATCTTCTTTCCATTCATCTCTGATGGGTTCGGTTCTGAGCCTTCGGAACCGAGTCGGCCTTTTTACCAAGCTCGCGCCAGCCAAAAAAACTCTCGAGCTAAGTCTCTACCCAGAATGCCCTTATCCCTGTTAGCTCAGATCTCATTTGACGTAAAGCCGTGTTTCAGCCGAGCTCTCCGCTAAGTGGAACTGTATTTGATATTTGTGTGGAAACTTTTGATATCTTCATATTTTAAGTGATTAGTATTTCCAGTGTCTTTTCTGTCTAACTTTGTTTTTTTTCCTCTCTACTCTACCCGTTGCTACCCTTTCATGTACCATTGTTGGTACGGCCTTTTCTCCCTTACCCTTGTGGTATTTCTTCAATACCATAGTTGGTATTGTCTTTCCTGTTTAACCTATTAACATTGGCTTTTAGTAAAAAAAAAAAAATAAAAGTAAAAAAAAAGTTCCTTTTTTTCTCTACATATCAGTGTATTGCTATATTTGTGACCTCTTTGAATTGTGTTTGACTTTGTTCTAGTTGGATTATACAGTTCGCCTGTGTTGTCTTTCTATCAAGATGTCTGATAAGAAGGGTACTTCAGGTTTTAAGCATGTGATGGCAAGTTACCTAATAGTGATTCTCATGATGACTGTGTATACTGTTTGGGAGTGCCCCACCTTTTGGTGCAGCCTCTGTGTGATGTTCAGAGTTTCAGTGATGTGGTGCATCTTGTGGACCAGCTGCTGTTAGCCAGGGGGATGACCACACTTTCTAAGACCCATCCACCTGCAGGACTTGGGTGGAGTTATCCACGGACTCCCATCTTGCACTCCTGCTTCAACCATCTCGGTTCTGAAGCCTTCTGCTCCGACATCCTTCTTGGAACCCATCACCTTGGCCCCTACAATGCATCTCACTCTGGCTCTGAGTTTGTCCCTTTGCTTCCCGCTGAACCGATCCTTCCTCAATCTGGGGATTGGGGGACGGGTGCTTTGGCCCGTGGTACCGAGCCATTCCCTCCTCGGTGCCAATAATTGCATCCGTGCCGATCCTGCTTGAGGCTTCACCCATGTGAGTGGGTTCGTCAGAGCAGGGTGTGACCCTGGTCCAGAGGCTCTTTGTTGGTTCCCGGCTCCCATCTCTCTCTTTGGGTGGACCCGCCTTCTGTGCGATGGAGAAGGCTCTTGCCTCTGGCAGCACTCTGATGTTGGAACCCCAGTTTTCACCCCCCCCTTGAGCTACAGCTGTCACAGACTACCCCCCCCCTCCAGACACCAGGCAGAGAAGCTGCAGGACACCCCTGTTCAGGTACCTGCTCTTCCGAGCCCTCCTCAGAGACTCCCATTGAGGAGCCCCCTCGAAAAAAGACGTGCCAGAGGAAGCACATGGAATCACCGGAGGAGTCCTAAACAGAAGACACGGACTACGATGAAGAAGGGTCCCCGCGGTCACCTCCTGATGTCTCCTTCGGAGACATCCTGGAAATGTTGAAGCAGAGACGTGACTGGAAGCCCTCCAACCCTTCGTCTGAGGAATCAGTGTTCCTGTAGGCTTTTCACACCCGGCCTTCTACCTCTTGGGTGACACCACCTGCCAACGAGCTTATCATGCAGTGTGCTTGGAAGAACCCTGATTCCATTGAGGCAATCCTTCGGAGACCAGACAAAATTCTTTCCCCTCCCAAGGAGAACCTGCATTGGTCCAAAGGTCGCACACAAATTTGACTTCCCTCCCCTCTACCAGCAGCGTCACTTCCGGTTTTGTATCTGCTAAGTAAAGCTCTGGGCTCAATAAGGCTAAGTCCAAAATTTCATTTTCCTCAACGTCTACAAATTCATGTACATTCTCTACCCCTTCTGTCACATACTCTACCCTTGCTATCACATTTGCACTTGTCTTTTCCTGTTTATTTTCATTCAGTGATTCCTGACTATCATTTAGTCATTCCTCATCCTCCTTATTTTCTGTAGGCACCTTTTTATTTAGCCTGCAATCCCTTGCTAAATGTCCTTTTTTCCCGCATTTAAAACATTCACCTCTTTTCTTCCTTTCTTCAAAATCCTCTGATCGCTTGTCAGATTGTTTATTTCCCTGGGTATTTTTCTTACCCTTTCTCCCAGTATGTACTACAAATACTTCTGACCCATCTTCTGCTGAAAATACTTGAGTTTTCTTTTCCTTTTACTATTAAAATATGTCTCTGCATGTCTAGCATATTCAAGTAATGGCTGCAATCTACTCGTACGATGATCTACCATGTGCTTTGTAATAAAGCTGCTAATTGGAGTTATACTACCCTTCAAGAATGCATTCTTTAGCTGTTGTTCATATGGGGAATCTTGTGTCTGGTTTTCTGGTGTCTGCATTCCGCAGTGGTTATTAAAACACTCTAATAATCTAGCATAATATCTATCAACTGTTTCACCTTCTTCTTGAATGCACTGATTATGCAAGTCCAGTCAGCCCTAGGCTTCCATTTTTCAGAGATTCGGTCTGTCAGACCTTTCACTCTGCCATCCAATTCTGCATTGGTATGTGGGAGTGGTCTAAGCTGTGCGTGATGAGGATTCCAGTCGCCACAGATCATGTGCCAATCTGGACCTACAATTTGTCTAACTACTTTTTCTACTTCTTCTCCATTCAAATGGTAACTTAATCTCATACCCTGTAAGTCTTCTAAAAATTTTCGAAAATTCACTTCCGGATGGGGAATTCCCTCCGTGGCTTTCCGGATATCTTCCGGTGTCCACGGTCTATAAACTAAGAGTCTGATCCTGTCCTGCCTGAGGATTTGGTACTTCTATGAGTGGACATGTTTCTTCCTCACTCATAGCTTGTGATTTTCTATTTATTTCACATAGTTCAATCTCCCTTCTCAAGTCGCTTGTTCGAGACCTTGTCTCGATAGGATCCCTGACAAATGGTTTTGATGCTGTGGAAACAGCTGGGTATAGCGGAGGTGGATCAGCTTGTCCACTCGCTTCATATTCTGGTAAGGGAAGCGGAGGGGGTGAAGGGGGGGCCGTTGCTATTACCAAGTTATCTTCTTTGTCTAAGAACATAGTTTTTGAATTTTTAATCTTTTGTTCCCTGCGATTTGCTGCCTGAGGGACTCCTAATTGTCGTTGCTTTTTTAATTGACCTTTTGCGTCTGTTATTAGTTGCCTGGCAAGTTTAATAAGTGCAAGTTTATCTAAATTACCATCGAATTTATACTTATCAACCCATTTTGTATAATACTTAACATTGTCGGCACGCTATAATTGCATATATTTCGCGTCTTCAGTTAGGGGCGGGTCTCGGGAACTTTTCGTGCACTGATTTCCTATTGTTACCTTAGCTAAGCTGTAAATTGTTACGTAACCCTTCTTATCACATGGTACCACGGTTCTACACCTTTTCACAGTTGATCTAGAATAGCTGCCTACCTATTCTGTTTCCCTGATCTATGACAAAACAGTAACCCTTTTTTGTCCCTGATCTGCACATGCAAATCTTCCTGACAAAAACAGTTCTGCAACTAGTCCCTGATCTTAAAACAGAAATAAGGCAATTCCTCCTTACCTGACCCTCCGTGAGTTGATCCACCGGATTGTTGACTCGTCCTCCAATCCCAGATCAGAAACAGTGGCTGGCCTCTTTCGAACGACAATTCAGTCGGAGGTCTTTTAAAACAGAAGAGCCGATTTGGCCTCTTCTCCATATGGATGCATGCCACCGGGCCCAATTCTGACCTAGGCCTAGAGCGAGAGGTACTTTCCGGTCCGAAGGACCAAACTGTCAAAGGAAAAATATACTTTAAAAATGATCAAAACACGGTAGGTTCAGGTTAAGGCACTTTAATCTTGCAGCAAGGAGACAAAAACGTGCTATTACAGAGTTTGTCTAACTAGAAACAGGAAATACTTTCATTTTTATACATTCTCTAACTAGACATGGCCTACCAAGCTGACGTAACAGATTACCACCTTTTTCAGCATCATCAGTTGACCATCATTCCCATGAATTTCTGCTGATTTATCAATTTTTATGAGAAACTTTCTGAGGAAAACAACATGGCCTTGATTACTACCAGTTAGATACATGTTATGTTACCATTCAAGGTACTATGGCTGATTCAAGCACAGTGCCACCAGTTCATTTCTCTAATAATCCTTTGTCTACTTTATCTCTAAGCTACTGCAGCTGCACATGTTCTCATGCTTCGAGCAGAGCGGATTGTTTAAAATCATTACATTTACAGAATATAGTATTGTTCATTCATTAATTCCTGACCTAGCAGATAAGCACCTGCTTCTCAAGTACATTTCCAAAAGGCATAAACATGAATATTGCTGTGCTAGCAGTTACTAGGTCAGAGGGCATCTTGCAAGTTTCAGAAAGCATACTGCAGTTTTCAAAAAGCATCTTTTTCAGTCTCATATGAAACTCAATTTATATATAATACAGTGCATGTAAAATAGAATAAAAAGCATATTAATTATTTTGATTATTAATTGGCATTAAGCACACACACATTAATACATATTTTTCTAACATCTGCAGTTTTTGTTTCTCATTATGAGATGACTCTACAGCCAAGAATCCTGTGCATTCTTTGGTTTCAGCATACTCTGGAATATTCTTCTATGGGACCACCCTGAAGGTCATGGTAGCTGGGGACTCTGTTCCATATGTTGAGGTTGATGGAAAAGACACCAAAGGATACAAAAGTTTTGTACCTACCATAATGCTAGATAGATGTTGTCATCTTCTGTCCAGCTCAGTCTTCTTTCCCAATGACCTCTTGCCAAAAAATTGTTGCTTTTGTACCTATCAGTTGACTGTATTGGACCTGTTCAGAGTCTTGTCTTGTATGCATTCTTTTACTGTGTCCTGCCCCCCCCCCCCATTCTCCTCCTTCCTTTCTCTTAGAAAGCGGAGGTGTGTTTAGGATGCAGGTAGGTAAATGACTTGCAGTACTGTATGGACTGAATGGAATTATGGGTAGAGAGGAGGAGACTGAGTCCTGGATCTGAGAGTCTAAAAAGTTGCCACTGTCAGATCCAATATAAGCATATGTTGAGCCAGAAGGAGGAAGACAACATGGCTTTGGTGTTATGGTAAGTATATAACTTTCATTTATAGCATTGGCAATGGTTCAGATGTGTAACAGACATATTGTTATTAGTATAGTAGTGAGAAATATCCTTATAGCACTAGCAAAACATTGAGATCTATAACAGATCCTCAAAATCAAAGAAAAACAGAATACACATATGTATAACTTTTTTTTCTTTTTGAATGGCATATATGCCATCAGGCAGGGGTGCGAGAATAGTAAGAATAAAAAGAATGCGGGAGGATATGAATATGATTTTAGTTGTACAGGTTCAAATCTGAGTAGGGGAGTGAAGATGTATTCCTTTTTATAATGCAGAAAGCAAAAATAGACAAAAACAGTTAGTAGATATGGGACAGCCTTCTATAAAAGAGAGAGTAGCTGAAGGAACTGGCCATGTTGCTTTTGTCCATATTCTTGTATTTATTTATTTTGTTTTATTTATTTTGCATTTGTTCACTGAGAAAGTCCATCTGGACAAGCTGCCCTTTTTCAGCAGAGGCCCAGGGAGAAAAGCTCCAGAAATAAACACAACAAAGACACTTAAAGCAGAGAATATACGGTTATACAAAAAGTACAAAAATCACACCAGTATGTGTGCATAAAACATGTAGTGGTATCCTAATAATACTGAGTATATTGGCAGTACAGAGAATAATGTAACTGTGTATAAATCAGAATACATTCAAAAGTGGTTTGCAGTCATGTCTTAAGTGCTAGTATCCATCCAACTGTATTAACATAAATGACTCCTAAATGTTAGTTAAATGTTTTGGGATAGACTGTCAGGGAGGTCTGAAAATGATGGAACAATATCTTAGCCTGAGCTGCTACAGGAGCATAACCAATTTTCAGTTGGATATGATTTTAGTGTATCTTTGAATTTTGAAATTATGGAGGTAGTTTTTGTTAGCAATATAAACTGTGGGCAGTAAAGCCAAAGGAGCTGGAGTTTCAATATACATTAAAGACATACACACCTCCAGGCTGGTCAAACAGTATGATGCACAGGAAACACTCCAGGTGCAGTTAACCAGTGACAAGATCCCTTTTCAAATCATAGCTAGCTACCGGCCCCCAAATCTGACTCAAGATGCCCAATCCGCCTATTTGGACCTGCTCAAATCTATCAAGAATTCAACCCTTTACCCTGATCCTGGGTGACTTTAACTTCACAAACATAGACTGGAAGAACTACTCATGCCAGAATACACATGCCCAGAGATTCCTTGATTTTTGTCAATGCAAATGCCTTGGAACAGCTAGTCGGTACCACTACAAGAGGTGATAATATCTTGGACTTGGTATTAGCCAACATGAGTAACCACTGCAGCATCCCTATAGCATCATTCTCCCTGGAAAGGTCCAACCACAAAGCGGTCCATTTCAAAGTCACCATCTCCTCCAACCCCCCTCTAGCTAGGATCAGACAAGAAAACTCTCCAAAGCTGAAGGATGGCATAAACAGCTTCACAGCCCCCAACCCCTCTTTAGGAACTAGCATCAATATCCAAAACTACACCAAAGCACTATATGAGCATTTATATAGATGCATGTAGTCAGGAATTTCCTGATGGGACTAAATCATCCTCCGCAAGGAAGAGTAAACCTTTCTGGTGGACATCTGCAGTAAATAAACTCTGTAACAAAAGGAAAAAAAATTGCTGACCAAGGAGGAGCAGCTGCCCAATAGGAAGCAATATCTCCTTAGCCTGAACAAGCAAATAAGAGCAATAGTGAAATCCTCCAAAGCAAACTTAGAGTCCAAATTGGCCACATCTACTAGAGGCAGTCATAAGGCCTTCTTCACATATGGCTGCAACCTCAAAGGAAGCCACCCAGATCTGTTCAAAACCGCTGGTCAAGGACACCACATATACAAATGCTGTAGATATAGCAAACTTGCTGGCTGACAGATTCAATGAAAACTTTACCCCGTTCCCCACCCCCCCCCCCAGTCAGTAAGTCCTTTCCCTTATATCTTGGGAACAGGTCATCACTTCTCTCTTAAAGGCAAAAAATACAGCCTTCATGGGACCCGATAACATCCCAGGCTGCATCCTACATGAACTTGGGCAGGAACTTTCAGCACCATTAGGCACCCTATTCAACCAATGCCTGAGTACTGACTTTGTCCCAGCTGAGTGGAGGACAGCCAGTTTTATCCCTGTACGCAAAGGTGGAGCGTCCACCGATCAGGGAAATTATAAACACATCAGCCTAATGGAATGGATTATCATGGACCTCATTAACAAGGATATTGGCAACCTCCAAACACTTCATCCAACACAGGTTGGCTTCATCGAGGGGAGGTCATGTCTGCTTAATTTGGACAACATCTTTGAGACGGTCACCAAAGCCATGGACGAGCGGAAGATGGCGCACACTGCCTACCTTGACCTGACCAAAGCCTATGACACTATTCCCCACTTGGGCATAATAGATGAACTCTCTCAACTAGGCATCAGTCCACATGTTACCAATCCATATGTTACCAGATGGGTAGTAAACTGGCTTACTGATGGAACCCACCTAGTCAAAATAGGAGAATCCACCTCAAGCTGTAGACCTGTAACAAGCGGCGTAGCCCAGGGTCCGGTCTTGGGGCCTCTCTTATTTGAGGTACAAGCCAAAACCAGTGGGCTATGGCTGACCAAGTTTGCAGATGACTGCAAGCTGGGTGCTGTCAATTCTCCTAGTGATGTGGACATCCTCCAAGAGGGTCTCACTTAGACAAATGACTGGTGGCAGAAACATGACCTCAAGCTGAATACCAAAAATTGCATCAACATCCCCTTTGGGAAGAGTGACGTCCCTGCAAATTATCACATTAATAGTCTCCTAATCACGCATTCAGTCGTGAGAGATTTGGGCACCCAGGTTGATAGCAACCTGACTTTTGTGCACCATGTTGCTTCCTTTGTACGGAAAGCCTTCTACATGGCCCAACTCATAAGTAAGAGTATCTCATCCAGGGACAAGGAGGTCATAACATCCCTGTTTTCTTCCCTTATAAGGCCCATTATGGAGTACAGTGCCCCTGTTGGCATGTACTTCGCAAAGCACATGCAGTAGCTTGAGAGACCACAGAGGTTCCTCACCAGGAGAGTCCAGGGCCTCAAATATCTACCATACACTGGTGAGCTAAAAGCCCTAACCCTCTACACAGTTTCATACAGACTCCTCAGAGGTAACCTCTGTCTGGCAGACGAGGCGATCACAGACCATACCTTCATGGGGCTACTACATATCCACAAGTCAAGCTCCACTTGAGTAACTTGCAGGTGCGGCCTCAACCTGGTATGTGACATCATCAAGACTTGTTGGCAGGACAGATTTGTGTCCCAGAGACCCCTCCCACCTATGGAATAGACTCCCTCTCCACATCAAGCTGAGAACCAGTTTACCGCTTTTTAAGCACAACCTGGATAACTGGATGGGAAACAAAAAATATACCCCTGGGATTCCACCCGTGTCCCTGAGAACAAGGGGCATCGGGTGCTGATTTGTCTAAACATGGGCTAAACTCTTGGCTAGACTTATAATAGCCTTGGGGCCAATAGCCTAATAACCTGCTATGATCTATGAGTAAGTTCCACAGTTTTAGTTGTACACTGGAAGTAAAGTGCTTCACCTGCAGAGTTGTTAGCTTTGGTCATCTTTAGTAGAGATTTGTTAGAACAAAGGACTCTGCTAACAGTGTATGGTTGCAGTGTGTTAAGGAGGGCAGGAATTTTGTCTGTATCTTTTAGTACATTTTCTCACTTTGTCGTGAAACTGTTTTTCAAGGGAGCCTTTCTATCTTGCACAGGACTAGCATTTTTTTTTTTTTTTTGAAAAATGTCTTTAACATGTGTTAAGTCTATTAAGTGCAGTAGTGCTAAAATACTTTTCATAGAAACACACACCTTGGTAGCAATTACCTTAGTCTCAAGGATTTCTGAACTGTGGACCTTGATGTACAGTTTCTCATAAGAGGTTGGTGTTTGGAAGCAGTTATTTCAGTTATGCTGGTTGTCTTTGAAACGTATCTGAAATATTTCTTTATCAATCCCCCTTCCTAAATGAGGCTGCAAAGGGAAAGAATCCTAAGTGCAGTGGATGTGCACCAGGAGCTTGACTGATACATTGAAAGGACTGAACACCTGATATAGTCTGTCGAGCTTTTTTTTTTGTGGATTTTACAATGAAAAAAAAAAGGCAGACATTTCAATGTGTTGCCAAGTGTGGCTGGGGAGGTTGGGGCCAACCCCACCTGGTCAGCTGCTACTACAGAATACTTCTGCTTAGAGTAAGCAAAGACAAATTCAGTTTCTGCAGAAGTTTTGAATAAACTTAAGCTGTAGAATCATAGTTAATGTGCTCTGAAACATTTCTGTGAAATACAAATAAATGCTTGGCAAGCTTCATCAGTTTCTTTGACTCGTTTTATAAATGTATGGCTAAGCTGATGACAGTTGCTGTGGGAAATGGACGTAGTTATCCAATTACAAAACATTTTTCTCAGTATTAATTGGGCCAATAACATGATTTTAAGCAGCAGATCAGCAGCCCTCCTTTTTTGAAGGATCAATGCACAAGGTTTCCTACATGTTTTAATGTGATAGAATAGCATTTTTAATGTTTATTAAAATGGGTTCATAGTCCCTAGCAGTGTAACAGCAGCAGCTTTAAGGCAACAGTGAAAACATCCTAGAAAACTGAAGAAGTTTAGGGAATACTTGAGAGAGAGATATGGTATTTTACTTTATATACATGCACGTTTTGTATTTGCCCATTGTCATAGAGATTTACAGCACAAGCACTTCATTTTGAATGCAACATGAACAGGACTTTAGGTAAAATATAAATTGTAAAACTTGTTTCATTATTTAGTGCAGCATCTGGCATTTGCTCTGTTGTCTTCAGGGAATTATCTGTACAAAATGAACCTATATTTTATTCTGTATGAGTTAAAATTTTAAAGTTAAATTGCTGTATTATTTATGTTCTATTTTTTGCTTGGTTGGCAGCTCCTGAAGTTATCAATGCCCATGACTACAGTCAGCAATGTGACATCTGGAGTATTGGAGTCATTATGTACATGCTGTAAGTAAAGTTTTGCCTGCCTTCCTTTGCATAAACATGCACGTGAATAAATTAAACACACAAGCACGTGTCTGTAATTTGTTTTATTCTAACTACAAAACAGTATTCTTTTCGTATGACTTATGAACTGCATTTTTTCATATATAAAACAAAACAGTTTATTCTGTTTGTAACTGTAACTATCTTGTAGAAACTGCAGTGTTTTGCTTTAAAGGTGACTTGAATGTGGTTAATTTAAAAACAAAAAATAGGTTTCATTCCCTACAGACCCTGGGATTTAGAAAGGCTTACTGTGTTGTAGAAGCCTTATGTCAGGTTTCCACGTCACCGTATGTATTTTTGATTATTAGATCGAGCCACTGCTAAAGTTTTCCCTCATATCGTACTATAGACAGCAGTCTTGAGGGCAAAGTTGATGCTAATGCAGCTGTCTGGTGGCGTGAATAATGCTAATTAGCCATGTGTTCTCCAGAAATGTGCTCTGCTCCTGACTTGTTTGGTTAAGTGATTCAGAGAATCACTTTCCAGAGTAAAATTTTACTCTGAGGGGAAAGTGAATGCCTTCAAAAGTTGCTGGTTATTAATTCACTTCAAAAGGAATACTAGAGGTGTGGTTAAGTGTAGCTGAATGTCAGGGTAGGGAATGTAAGCGCGATTGTATGTATATAGACATGTGCATATCTGTAGGAATGTGAATGAAGCTGAATGAGGGGTATGTGTGCGCGCATGAGTGTGTTTGCCAGGGTGGTTGCATTAAGTCAGTTGGGTAGGGGATGCCAAATCTTAATGTGTGTGCGCGTGTGTTGGAGCATACATGCATGCAAACAGGTCTGTGGATGAGTGCTTTTGGGAGTGTGAGCAAGTGTGGGGGGGGGGTAGTTTTTTTTTTTTGTAGATGAGTTGGATGTGTGTATGTGTGGGAGGAGTGCCTTTGCTAGTGAGATGCATGGACTGCTAGAGAGAAAACTAGCATAATTAGCTCTGACAGAACAATGAGTCATTAATGAACCACTAATGAGATATTTTTCAGTGCAACAGTACCATGTTTCCAAGTCTGAATTTCCATCTCATCAGCAATTGATCCAACCCACTTTGGGCAATTACTGCAGGTAGAGAGAATCTCTGAATCCAAGTTGTACATCTTACGAAGAATAATTTGGCCCAGATGAACAGAAGTAAAAAAAAAATTGGCCCCACTCATTGAAACCTTCCCGAAATATGTTTAATTGCTGTAAGCAATTGATGACTACAGTATTTTGTTGCAGATTTCTTGAGTAGTAGCATCAACTTTGTGTGCACGTATACAGTATAAATTGAGTATGGAGTATGTAGACTACAAAAATTCAAACATAGAAACAGTGTAATTGTTTTGTTAAGCATTATCATTTTCATTTCAAATTACTATATTAAAATATTAGCATATGTAGTACCAAGGGCTTTACTGAAACTATTGATTAAACAATGAGAGAAAATGGAAGAACTAAATTTGTGCTAAACCCTTTTGAGGGGTAAACCCTAATAGCTTCCATTTTTAGTAATCCCCTCCAAAAATACAGCTAAATTTGAAGGTTTCCTGTCTGATCCATTAGGCAAGTTCTTCACAGGACAAGTTCCATGAAAACCCCATTTGGGTTGACAAATCATAGTTGCATAGAGGATTTGATGTCTTAAGTCTGTTCATCAGAGTATGGGCTTCAGATCCAACCTGGTTCCGACTTTGGACATTTCTAAGCTTTGGATCTGATGCTAAGGCTCCTCCCCTTACCCTTTGTAGTGCATGAACTACCTAATCTCATTTACCACCATAAGCAATTGATGGATATTTTATGCTCAAGAAAGGCTAGTGGACATTATTTAAAATATGAGTATTTCTTCATTTGTGGTTTTTCTCAGTCTCTTATATCTTACACCTCTACTAGCACTTTTTGCATATTGTTTACTCCCTTTCACTTTTTCTTTTTTCTTGTTTGTCACTCCGACTAGGGACTCTACTAATATAAAAAGGGGCGGAGGGGCATATATATATTTTTAGAGTATTACTTTAAAATGGGTATTTTTAATGTGTCTTTACCTTTTTCTGTTGTCTTCTAGGATGACAGCTAAGCCTTCCGACTAAAAAATGTATAGCTTGCTCACACAAGCTCCCAAACTCTGATGTGCATGACAAGTGCATTTACTGCTTAGGGCCATCACACTTGGACGACATCTGCTCCATTTCCAAGGCTTTTGACCAACAGGCCATTAACAAAAGGAAAAAGTGAACTCATTTAGAAAGGACTCCTTCAGCCTTGAATGGGAGAAAAAAACCCTTCTGGACTGGGGAAGCCTGCTGCTGTTTCTTCCTCCTCTCATTCAGCCAGAAAGGTTAGAAGATAGATTCAGACAAGGAAAAAGAGAAACCAAACAACGTAGAAATTAAGAATAAAAAACACACCAAACAGCCAGTAAGTAGCAGCAATTCTCCTTTATCATCTCAAGACCTGGTACCTCGGCATCTCGCCTTCAATGGGTCACAATACATTACAAAAAGTAACAGTCTTTATACACAAATCAATTACATCAATTATTCAATTAATTAAACAATTAACTTCAAAAATGGAGGGAAAAAAATATTTTTAAATTATTATTTTAAATAGCTTATATATTTTTATATATAAAAAATATCCCAATACATTAACTAATTCCCAAAATTACTAAAAACTTTCATATTAATAATTAATAATATATATCTCTCATAATAATATGTGAATTATGAAATATAACATACAAAATGAACATTATGATTGTATTTTAATAGGTTCAACAATGAATTAATTCTTCAAATACTTAATTCTAAGTTCAAGCCAAAAGGCCTTAATGTATTAAATTTCAGAATCATCCTAGTTTCAAGTTCTAACAATTTATCACAAATATTGTCACCCTTAGTGCAATGAGGTTTGCCTAATATACTAAATTTTAAACAATCAGATTTTCCCTCATGTATCTCACAGTGCTCGCAGAACCGGACTGAATGCACTTGAATTCTTAATGTCTCTTAAATGTTCTAAGATTCTCAGTCTTACCATTCTTTTAGTTTGCCCAATATACCACATATTATGACAACTACACCCTAGTATATAAACAACACCACTGGATCTGCAGTTAAAATAATGCATGGGGTTATGGTTAACATTATTAATGGATCTGATGTTAATAATTCTGTCACAAATACTACAAGAATTACATCTAAATGAACCAACATTGGAAGCATAATCCGTTCTTTTTATACAAAGATTATTATTTAATATTTCTTTTAAGTTCTTTCCCTTTTTATATGAAAATATGATTTTTGTGGAAAAAGCTCACCTATGAGCTCATCCTCACTAACCAAGTACCAAAATCTTTTAATTAGGGAAACAAATATTTCAGAAAAAGCTGTATATTTTGTTACAAAAAATATATTTTCAACATCATTATCTTTCTCAACCATCCCTGAAAATTGCCTATGTAACTTCCTAAAGCTTCCATGTTTGTTCAAAACACCATTCATATGATCCAATAATAGTTTTTATTGTTCAATCTCAAAAACACCTCTTTTAACTCATAATTTAATTCAGATACCATACTGGTATGTTGGTGTATTCTTTTGAATTCACCATAGGGCAAAGCTTTTAGTAAATGAGGAGGGTGCATGCTAGACGCATGCAAAAACATGTTTGCTGAAGTATCCTTTCTGTAGGGCCT
This sequence comes from Protopterus annectens, assembly GCF_019279795.1. Taxonomy (NCBI): domain Eukaryota; kingdom Metazoa; phylum Chordata; order Ceratodontiformes; family Protopteridae; genus Protopterus; species Protopterus annectens. The sequence goes on along the minus strand of NC_056743.1, from coordinate 237,045,603 downwards.
GTACTCAATCTTATTGTTGCTTATGAATAAAGTTAGGTCCAGAAAATTAATCTGATTCCGATTGACCTCATAAGAAAAAGAAAGACTGTGTTCATTATCATTCAATTCTTCAAAAAATTCACAAAACTCATAGATATCCCCTTTGCATATGAATATCAGGTCATCAATTAACCGTTTGTACAAGATAACCTTATTATGAAAGAATATAGTAGGATAAATGAACTTTTTCTCAAAAAAATCCATGTATCAGCTCCCATTTTTTTGTAAAAAATATTCACCATTAAATGTGAAATAATTATGAGTCAAACAGAATTCTAAGAGTGAGATCAAAAAATTAGTTCTGGGACCTTCACCTAACATATTAGAAATCGCATCAAGTCCCCATCTAATGTTGATGTTAGTATATAATGATTTAACATCAATAGTCACCCAATAATAGTCACCATCCCATGTTACCTTCTGTACTTCATTTATTAACTCTTGGGTGTTACTAATATGAGCACTAACCCTATTGATGTAAATTTTTAGTTGTGAATCCAGGAAAACATTAACATTTTCCAAGAAAGATCCAATCCCCGACACTATAGGCCTACCAGGGGGCTCATTAATATCCTTATGAATCTTAGGTAAGGCATATAGTATGGGTGGAACAGGGTCCTTTATGTACATTTTATTAACATCAACATTAGAAAAGAATCGTTCTCCCTTTCCAGAAGATTGAGAAGTTCCTCATTAGGTCCCTACTAAGTTTTATGTATTCATCACTGTTCTGAAGCAAATTATTAACCATAACACAGTAATCAGATTTATTTTGTATCACCCAATTACCCCCTTTGTCAGCACATTTAAATATATAATTATTCTTAAGTTTCCTAAGATCCTGTAAAGCCAGCCACTCTTCTTTGGTTAAATTTCTTCTTTTCTTTACAGAACTGCTTAAACATCAGTTCAGTTTCCTTTAAAAGAACTTTCTGAAACACCTGAATGGCTGGCACTGATATGGTAGGAGTAAACCTATTTTTCACATTTCTAAATTTAGGCATTTTTAATCTACCATATCCTGTATTAAAGCTGACATTAGAGGTAACATCAACATCACATTTAATAGAGCAAACATTACTTTCTCCAAAAATATTGCTTTGTTCATCATTTCATACTCATAATCATATATGGACATATTTAGCAAACTATCATCAAATTCACTAACATTAAGAACCCCATCTTCAGTTTCATTGACATTAGAAGCATTAGTGTTGACATCCACTTTACAAAATTTTTTAAAATAAACTCTTAGCAATAGTTTGCGAATAAACACTTTCACTTCTAGATAAATATCAGCAAATGAGGGAAAGAAAGTTGGAACAAATTCATTCCTCATGCTATCACATAATTGCAAATCAGATAAGTTAACACATTCAAGAGATACAACACTGTGATAAGTCCAATTAGATATAGTAATGTCCAAACCTTCATTTTTTCTACCATTTCTGCCATATTGTAGGTCTCATTTTGAAAATTGGCATCTTCTGTTGACCACTCGGTTAGGTGCAGTAGTTCGGCAAAGGAAACATTTTTACACTGTTTTCCTTTTCAGTAGATGAAAATGTGTCCAACTCCGCCCCTAGACCTGTCGCACACAGGTCACGTTGCCAATTGAAAATGATGCCTGTCTCGTAATCTTTAATGTCCCGGACCAACCCTTTGCACAACATCTGCCTCTAGTTTAGTCATTTTTCATTGATGTTAACCATCTGAGCTCTGTAGGTGACCTCAGAAACAAGCTCATTTTGTAGAGTGTTGATAAGTAAACCAACCTATAGTACATGAGTGAAGTTTGTTTCCACTCTTCAAGAAGATCACCTTCTTCATCTGAAAATCATGTAATATTGAGACTTACATATTTTTCCAATAAACTGGTGTCAAAGTATAGAGCAACTTCCTTGGCCATAAGTTTATTCAGCTGGGCAAACCTAGACTCCTATTGAACCTCTTATCTCGCTCCATTATCATATCTTGAAACACCCTTGTTGCCTAAACTATCCAGACCTTCAAAGCCAACACTCTTTTCAGATCCTATAATCATAGGATCCCATCCGTCTCCTAGGTTCTCCCCAGAGCCTCTGTTCCCTAGACTTCGATCTCCAATTTTGCAGGACAGACCTTATTACCATTCTAGACTGCCTTCGTCTACCTTTTCTCTCTGTCATCTAGGTCTACAAGGAGCTTCAGTGAAGCTGACATGGATAGGATGATAAACAGGTTTCTTTGGACCAGATCCAATTGGGGGTCCTAACTGCTCCGGACTCTGTCAGAGACTGAGGAATTACTACTACTCCTCACTCTTTAATGGCTCCCTTCTCCAAGATGACTTCTCAGAGCAGAGTCTTTGGATAAGAATATCTTCCAGAGTAGATCAGTTTTGGAGCTGAGACTGCACACATCCTTGACTCTTGAGTTCTCTGACAATGTCTGCTCCAGGCCTGTGGAATCCATCCGAGTCACAGACCTGAACCGTCGATGTTGCCTCCAACAGGGGAGGATCGGCCCTATGGTCTTTGGATCCCATTTCTCAGTCTAGGAACCTGAACGTTTGATAACTGTGCTCTAGTGTCTCCCTCATATCCCAGCTGAATGGCATTTAGGGTTGAGCAGCCTTCAAGAGTTTTGGCTTCTTCAGCGAGACTCCCCAGATCCATATCAAGTTCAGAATTAGAAGCTTTCAAGAGAGTGCACTCTAAACCTAGAGAGAAGACTACCCCCTTGGAATCAGATCCAGCTTTTCCCCCATAGGATTTCCCAGGGTCCGCAACCTACTCTTCTTGTACTATCAGAAAAGCCAGTTTCCAGAAACCTTAATTCAGTCCTCCTAGGAGAGACTGTCCGCTCTCGAGTCCTCTCCTGAACAACCCACAGACGAAGTACATAGGAGACACAAGTGCAAAAGCAGACACTTGGATTTTCTTGAGAAATCCACTACCACTGATGGAGACTTTGAGGGAGAGGGATTTTCCAGCTTTCCCCCCTTGAGGATGTCTCATTCAGAGAGATCCCCTGAACTTCTCAGACATAAAGGAGGTTGGTTTTCCCAAGTACCTTCTCTGGAAGAGTCATTTTTCCTTGAGGCTTTTAGTTCTGGCCCATCTACTTCTTGGGTAGTCCCCCAGCTGATGAGATGATAGACCTGATCTCTTTCTAGATGTGTAAGGAGCCAGACACCGCTGAGCCTATTCCCAAGAAACACAACGCATTTCTTGTGGCTACCAAAGACCATCCCCACTGAAGCAAGGGGCCATGGTAGTTGTGGCAGTCACTAAGAAGGAATTTGCATAAGGAAAGTTCCTTTGTCCATCCACCAAACGGAATCATTTGCATCGTACAGATGTGGTAAGCGTGTTTATACCTCATCTACTTTTTCGCTTGGAGCACTTAATTACTTGGAATACATTATGTATTTCCAGAGGGATTTAACCAAGGAACTCTCAAAATCTCTTCCATGGACCTTGTCTGTGGATCAAAGAAGATCTGTAGCTTGACAGTTTGCTGCACTTAGTCTTTATCCAGTGCCTCTGTGCATATTATCTGTAATGCCACCGAAGGTTCATCTAGAACAGCTAGTACAGGTGCTTCTGTAAGGAAGCTGCCTGGATGTGGCTATGTGACTTAGCAGAACATTTCAAGACATCCTTCGTCAAAGCCCTATATGATGGATCAATTCTATTTGGTCCCAAGGTTAGAGAGACTCTCAGGAAGTGAGGAGGATGGTAAATGCTTATCTGTTATAGGGATCAAATTCTCTACCCTTCAAAGGACCTTCTCCAGACCAGAAGGGTAGGCAAGAGTTTGTTTTCGTGAATCTCTGGGATTTGCAGGTGATACTTTCCAGAGGAATATCCTACCCTAAGACCACAGAAGTAATGAAGAGGTTGTGGACTCTTGTCGCATACATTGAGTAACAGATGGAAAAGACATCAGATACAGAGGTTATGTACTCATCATAATGACAGATCTGTATTGTCTGTTTCTGTCCTTCAACTTCCCACCCTCCATCCCAATTCCTTGTTGGTGTGTGTAGTCTCTTACTTTGTTATACCAGGATGACTCTAGCTGATCTCACCTTGGTTCCTTGAGGTCGGTCTCTCTCTCTCTACAAACTGGCAGTGTTTAAGAAAGAGTTTTTTGGCTATTACTACCCTTGTTTTTGTAAATTTCTATTTTTGGTGGGCAAACTCAGTCTGAGGTAGTGCTCTTTCTACACAAGGATTATGGGTAGCGTAGGAGACTCTGCACCAGATCCAAAGCTTACAAGGGGCCAAAGTCAGATTTGAGATCTTAGAAACCCATGCATTGAGGAAAGATGAAAACGGGCAACAAAGAGCCATCTTTATGGTGAGTACATAATGTTCATATTTTAAATGTGGACCTCATCAAGTTTGAGCATGTCTGTGTTATCATCGGAACTCTACAGTATTACGGATGTAATATCAGTTTTAACTGTAGAATTTTCCAGCCAGTAGCTGGTGCATTGATGGCAGATTGTCAAGCATTTCTTTGAAAGGTCTGCTATGGAAGATTGTTGCCTACAGGTTCCTTTTCACCAAAAAGAGAGCATTTCCATGTTCATCACTGCCACTGCTGCAGTAACATTTAGTTTATATGGGTTGTTTTCTTGATCAGAAAACTGCAACCAACCAGCTTTACAAAATTCTGCCCCCCACCTTAAATCTGACGGCTGTTTGGCTAGACCCAAGGAGGAAGGTCAGCCATCAAAGAAGATTTCTTCAGTAATTTTTTGCCTCCTTGAAAAGGGAGAAGCATCTCTGAGGCTTCACAGGACAGGAGCAGCATTAGGTGTAGAGCTTTATTTCTAGCAGATTAGTCTCCACTGGGCAACCCCTGCACATGGAAATTGTTGCTCTGTTTAGAAAATTTTATTTTTCATTGGGGGGGGGGGGTTTGAAAGGGAGTGATGTCACACTTATATACATATTATTGACCTGTACCAAAAACTCTAAGAAATTTTTAAAGTTATATATGTCCCTAAATATATCTGAAATCTTGGTATAGAATAGACATATTTTTAATATCTGAAACTTTACTAAACAATGCAGTTACCTACAATAGTGAACCTAGAACAATATCGGATCATGCAAAAATAAACATTACAATAAAGATGGTTAGCTCAACGCAAAGATCCCAGTCACTAGCGAACTGGGGGATCTGAAGTAGGAGATTCATTTGTCTGCAACCTGTGGGTTATGGATCCGACATCGGATCCGAACTGGCATGGTTTACCAGCTATGGATCCAAGCTCTCAGCTCCTCCCCTCACCCATAATGCCCTGCTCTCCCTACATGACCTCAGATCTTGTTTGCCGCGCTGGTGACCAGATTTGTGTTCCTAAGCTCTTCAGCTAAGTGCAGTTTTCTAGTGTTTACAGTGTTTAAATTTGTAATTTTGTGTGAAAGTTGTGAGAAAGTTTAGGTTTCCCTATTACTTGATTATACTTTTTAGTGTTTTAAATTTAATTTTACTTTTCCCTCCCCTCGCTGGTAGCGTAGTGTGTGTTTGGGCCTGTGTGTGCTTAGTTACTTTTGCTTTTACCCTAGTTTAAGTAACTTTTTTTTTTTTGTGTACTTTGGGATGTCTGAACAACCCAAAGCAGTGTTTTCTAAGTGCTCCGAGTGTGGCCATATGCTTTCCCCGGCTGATGGCCACACTGGTCTTAGATGCCTTGGGGTTGAACACCTCACTTCTGGATGTTCCATTTGTGCAGGGTTCAACCCCAGGGCATTGAAGGAGCGGAGGTCCAAGCTTGTCTTGGCGGGTCTTTTGCCACCGGACTCGGCTCCGGCCTCCGCTCTTTCGGGGGTAACCGTTTCTACGGTTATCTCCTCTCCAGCTCCCCCTCCTCCTCCTGGGACTCAACCTCCCTGTAGTGGTTCGGAGGAGAGGGAAGCTAGAAAGAAGGACCGGAGGGAGAAGCACCATAAGCGGCGGGCCGAGACCTCTGTTTCAGCCCCGCCAGCCAAGCGGGCTTCTCCTCCGGCCTCCTTGTCTACTGGCTCTCCCCCTCCTCGGCTCCGGTCTCCTGTGTGTTTTTCACCGGGACCTGAGGAGGAGGAGACCCGATCTCCGTCGAGGCTATCCAGGAGGCACTCGAGGCCTACCTCGGTAGCCTCGTCGAGATCAACCTATAGCCTGTCAGACGCTGATCTGGACCGGATGATGAGAAGGTTCATCCAGGACCAGATGCAGATGGGATTGCTCTTGCCTCCCCCCCCCTCTGGGGTGGAGCTCGACCCCTTTTTTCAAGCCAATTGCTCCTTCTCCGACCCGCTACCCGGGTTCGGAGCAGTTGGAGCCGAGCAGCTTCGGGGGTGGGTCGGCGCCGATAGTACTTGGTACTTCGGATCCGACCCTGCCCTCGAGTGCTTCGGATCCGACCTCTCGGAGCCTGGATCCGAGCTTCGGATCCGGGGGGATCAGTGCTCCTTCGGCGCCGTCTGTGTCGGAGCGCGCTGTCCCTTCGGATCCGAGCGCTTCGGCGCCGGCTCCGATCCACTCCTCGGATCCGAGGGGGAGCCGATTGTCGGATCCATTGGTCGAGGTCGGCTCCCCTTCGGCTTTTGATGTAGTGGAGAGGGCCCTGTTGAGGGTCTCCGGACCCCCGGCACTTGCTTCGGCTCCGTCCCGCGCTCCATCTGCACTGGGTCAGGCTTCTACCATCCGGCCCTTGGGACAGCCCGCTCCTTTGCCCCAAGCTGTTCCACTGGAACAGGTCACTGTTTGCAAGGAGTCCTCTGACAGCCCCCCGGAGGATGTTCCCCGCAAACATACGTGCAAAAGGAGGCACATTGACTCCCCCGTGTCTCTCACAGAAGACACGGATTTGGAGGAAGGGGAAGGCTCCCCAAGGTCACCCCCCCGAGGATGTCTCATTTGGAGACATCATGGAAATGCTCCGCATAAGGGGGGGGTGGTCTGCCTCCAAGTCTTCCTCAGACGAGTCCGTGTTCTTGGAGGCATTTGAAGCGGGCCCGTCTACCTCTTGGGTGTCCCCTCCTGCCGACCCCCTGGTGTGGACCTCATTACCACCAGGGCGTGGAAGGAACCGGACACCGTGGAGCCAATCCCAAAAAGGCCCGACCGTATTCTCAGTCCCCCGGCTGACCGTGCCCATTGGAGTAAGGGGCCTCCGGTAGATGCCATGTTGACGGCGGCCACCAAGAGGGAACTTGCTCAGGAGAGTCCCTCAGTGCATCCCACGAGCAAGGAGTCTCGGATGATGGACCGCTTGGGGAAGCGGATGTTTAGTTCAGCGACCTTGTCTGTGAAGGCGCTGAACTATCTGGCACACGTGATTAGGATGCAGCGCGATCTTATAAAATAATACGCTGCATCCCCCCCAGAGTCCATGTTGGATGAGGACAAAGTGCTGCACTCCACCCGCATGGCCACTCTCAGGTCCGTCACTAATACCTCTATGCGGCTACTGTCCCATGCTACGGAAGGTGCCGCTAGAGCCACAGGGGCAGGCCTAGTTACTAGACGTCAGGCCTGGCTCCGTCATTGCGATTTCTCAGAGCCCTTCAAGGCGTCATTTGCGAACGCCCCCTTCGATGGTTCTGCCCTCTTTGGCAAAACTGTTCGCGACACTTTGACCCAGAGCGAGAAGGATGGGAAGACGCTGTCTGCCGTCGGAATCCGCTTCTCTGCACCCCAGAGGCCCTATTCTAGGAACCAAAAGGGTCAGAAGAAGATGTGGTTCCGGAAGTCGCAGCAATCCCAGCCTGCTCCGGACAACCAGTCCTTCCGTGACAGAGGAGGACAGGGAGGACGCCGCCCTAGGGGCAGAGGGGCTCCTAGAACTTCGGGTCCAGAGAACTCTTCTCTGAACGGCCCGAGGAGCAGCCCTGAGGGGTTGCCCGGCTGCTCCACTCTGGAGGCAGTCGAGGGACGTTTTTCGGAGCACCTAGCGGCATGGGAGTCCATAACATCAGACCGCTGGGTTCTCCAGATTATATCCAGAGGATACTGTATCCCCTTTCTTCACTTGCCAAAATTGAAGTCCCTCCCCGACGTTCCACCCGGTCAGTGGGAGGCCGCTTTGGCAGAAATTGGCCATCTGCTAAAGAAAAGAGCCATCCAGCCCGTCCCCCAGACCAGATCGGATCAGGGTTCTACTCCAGGTTCTTTTAGTGCCAAAAAGACGGGGATCTAAGACCAATTTTAGACCTTTCACTCTTGAACCTGGCAGTTCCCAAGGAGAAGTTCGAATGGTCACGTTGCAGTCTATTCTCCCCCTTCTGGGAGAAAATCACTGGATGTGCTCCATAGACCTCAAGGATGCGTACTACCACATACTAATGGACAGGCGCTCCAGGAGGTTTCTCCGCTTCCGGCTGGGAGCCAGTCACTACCAATTCCGGGTCCTTCCCTTTGGTCTCACCACAGCCCCCAGGGTGTTCACCAAAGTATTAGCAGTGGTAGCGGCCCACCTGAGGCTTCAGGGGGTGCAGGTCTTTCCTTACCTGGACGACTGGCTTCTCACCACCCCAACAAGGCATCTACTTCTCTTGGCGCGAGACTCCTTTCTCCATCTTGCTCCACGCCTGGGCATCACGATAAACAAAAAAATCCAACCTAGCACCCACTCAGCTCATAGATTTTATAGGTGCCAGGTTAGGCACGAGGAGACTGAGAGCCTTCCTCACAGCGGACAGAGTGCAAAGCCTACAGCTCCAGGTGCGGGCCATTCTCCACTCAAATTCAGTTCCGGCGGAGTTGGTCCTGAGGGCCCTAGGGTCCATGGTGGCAGCGATTGCGCTTCTTCCTCTCGCCAGGTTCAATATGCGTATCCTTCAATGGACTCTCATGGTTCAGTGGTCGTATCTTGCTCTTCCTATGCATCATCCCATTGCGATCAGCAAAGCGTGCAGGCGGTCCCTCCTGTGGTGGCTACACTCTCCAGATCTCCACGGAGGCCGCCCCTTTTGTGCCTCTCCCCCTCTCGCCACGGTGACCACGAACGCCTCCCGCCTCGGGTGGGGGGGGGCATTTTGCAGGCCGGACGGTCCAAGGCACGTGGGATGATTCAGAGACCTTGCTGCATATCAATGTCCTAGAGATGAGAGCAGTGCTCTTAGCATTGCTAGCACTTCAGGCCTTTCTTCCCTTGGGAACAATTGCGATTCAATCGGACAACATGTCTGTTGTCTGGTATATCAACAAACAGGGAGGAACCAGGTCTTACCCCCTTTGTCGAGAAGCCATGAGAGTGTGGGAATGGGCAATCTCCACCAACCGCTTTCTCATAGCAACGCATATTCCAGGTCGGTCCAACATCCTGGTGGACAAACTCAGTTGCACCATTCTCACCGGAACGCATCTTCGCACAGTGGGGAACTCCTTGTTGCGATCTTTTTGCGTCTCCCTCAAACACCAAATGCGACAGTTTTTTCGCCCTGATACCTCCTCCCGGAGGTTCTCCAAGAGACGCTCTGGTGCATGCTTGGCCACCCGGTCTTCTTTATGCTTATCCCCCTTTGCCTCTGATGCTCCAAGTTCTTCAGAAAGCCTCTTGGTTGGGGTGCAGAATGATCCTCATTGCTCCCTTTTGGCCTCGACAGATCTGGTTCCCCTTCCTAAGGTCTCACTCAGTGAATCCTCCTTGGATTCTAGATCCCATTCTGGATCTGATTTCTCATCCATCCCATCTATCTCCTCCGAACCTGGACAACCTCAAGCTGACCGCTTGGCTGCTCCAGTTCCACTCCTGATCAGGACTCCCGGTATTTCGTCCCCTGTTAAGGCCATCCTGGTGGCAGCTCACAAGCCATCCACTAGGAAAGTCTACCGTAGCAAGTGGAAGCGGTTCTCTTTGTTGGTGGAACGGCAAGGCCTAAACCCCTTCACAGTTCCTCTCCCTTTGGTGCTTGACTTCTTAACCACTCTTTTTAATGATGATGCCAGCAGTTCCACGGTCAAAGTACAGCTTGCAGCAATTTCTCATTATCACATTGGTCATGACTCCAGTCCACTGATGTCTGCCAAATTGTGTAAGATTTTCCTTAAAGGTACCTTTCTTCTCGGGCCCCCTATAAAGCAAACGGTTCCTCCTTGGGACCTTTCCTTAGTTCTTCAGGCCTTGACCGCTCCCCCCTTCGAACCTGCGGCTACTGTAGATCTGAAATTCTTATCTTTCAAGACTGCCTTCTTAGTAGCCATTACTTCGGCCAAGAGAGTCTCAGAGCTTCAAGCATTATCAGCTAAACCTCCGTACTTGGTCTTTCATCCGGACCGTGTTTTCCTCAGGACCAACCCGTCCTTTCTTCCTAAGGTAGCTTCTGAAGCAAACATTAATCAATCCATTAACCTCCCTGTTTTCTTCCCCAAATATCAAAACAAGGGTGAGTACAAGCTTCACTCCTTAGACGTTCACAGGCAACTTAGATTTTATCTAAACAGGACTGCTGGTCATAGGCAATCCGACCAGTTGTTCATTTCCTTTGCTAAATTTAATTTGGGCAAGCCAATTTCCAAAGTCTCATTATCTCGCTGGATTTCACAATGTATTTTACTAGCTTATCAAGCTTCGGGAAGGCCCGCACCGGAGGGTGTACATGCCCATTCAACCCGGTCAGTCTCTACCTCGGCAGCCTTTAAGGCTAGGATTCCTCTAGATGATATTTGTGCAGCAGCCACGTGGGCTTCATCTCATACTTTTATTTCCCACTACAAGTTGGATCTTGCATCTAGAGGTAGAGCATCCTTTGGCTCCGCGGTGCTCCGGAATATCCTTCCATGATGGCCGCCCAAGATTCAGGTAGCTGGGGACTCTGTCCCACAGGTTGCAGACAAATGAATCTCCTACTTCAGATTTAGAAGTTATGTACTCACCATAACGTTCCATCTGAGTAGGTGTATTCATTTGTCTGCAACCATCCCACCCTCCTATCCCCCTGGCCTTTCAGTTTCCTGCATATGTTGTGTTACCCTTTTCAGGGTGTTTATGCTGTTGGCAAACTCGATCTGAGGTCATGTAGGGAGAGCAGGGCATTATGGGTGAGGGGAGGAGCTGAGAGCTTGGATCCATAGCTGGTAAACCATGCCGGTTCGGATCCGATGTCGGATCCATAACCCACAGGGTGCAGACAAATGAATACACCTACTCAGATGGAACGTTATGGTGAGTACATAACTTCTAATTAATTACTAACTTATTAAAGGATACAGAAGTCTCGCATGGAATCATTGACATTCTTATTCAAGCTAAAAATAACCTAGAGGTAACTGATATACCATATGACATTCAATGGCAAGCGGCAAAAGCCACTATTAGGGAAATAGTAATCCAAAAAGCCGTTCTCTATATATATATATAAAAAAAAAAAAAAAACTAAACAAGGAAAAAGTTATAACAGTATAATAAAAATTAAAAAGTATAGAGTCAGAATTACAAACTAAACACTCCCCAGAACTGTTAAATGGTTACACTACAAGGACAACTACATGAAATTCAATCACAACAGTACTCTTATCAGTGAAATTAAACTTCACCACAAATGTGCCGAATGGGCTCAGTCCCCCTCAAAAGTATTGGCAAGAATCATAAAAATAAAAAAAACCCTACCAAAATAAAGCAATTAAATTATAGTAAAACTCTAGATACGGACAAAGAGATTATAACTGCTTTTGAAGAGATTTATCAAAAACTATATGGCCCACACAACCAGTTTAATAAATTATTATTCCATCAATTCACCAAAGAATTACAATTTCCAGTACTGAATGAAGCACAAATAAATAACCTTAAAGCCCCTATAAATGTAGAGGAAATCATTGCTGCCGTAAATAAGTTGAAACCAGGTAAATCACCAGGGCCAGATGGGTACGTGGCGGAGTTCTATAAGACTTTCAAAAAACAAATGGCTCCAATACTATTGAAAGTATACAAATATGTAATAAAGTATGGTATCAAAGATCTGTATATCAACAACTCAAAAACTATACTCGTACCAAAACCCAAATCTGATGCATCAAATCCAAACAATTACAGCTGATAGGGCACTCATAAGTATTGATATCAAATTTCTATCTACAGTCTCTTAGGAGAATCAAAAAAAATCTTACCTGTCATCTTCTGACAACTAGGTTTTATGAACAACAAACAGGTATACGACAATACACTCACCATAGATTGAATCATTAGTTTAAAAGCGAATGATAAATGCCCTAGCTATGCACTATCAGTAGATGCATCTAAAGCTTCTGACAGAGTAAACTTTGATTTTTTATTAAAGAAACTCAAGAAATTTAACATTCCTGAAGAATATACAAACATGGTGAGGGCCTTATAGAATAGTGCTACGAAAACACTATGTATAAATAAAAAGCAATCAAAACCTATTCAAATCGCTAACTGTACAAGGCAAGGATGTCCACTATCATACCTGTTCAATGTATACATCAAACCTTTTCTCATTAAAATATCACAAAGGACTTACCATCATCTAATGAATATTTCAAAAATCCCAGTATAGTTTACAGCTTTCGCTGATGATAATATTTACTTTGAATTCCCTAATACAGATTTTAAACAATATCTTAAACTCCATTGAAAATTTTTCAAAAGTGTCTATACCATTAACCCAAACAAATCAGTCATATTCCCGTTGAATACTTTAGGACATAAGAAATTGTTTCCCTGAAACTGAAATAAAAGTCAGTTATCTCAAATATCTGGGTATAATGTTCACTCACCCCCAATCTGATTTGACTAAAAATAATTTGTTTAAAACCTGGGCTAACATCACAGAAGACACTAAAAGATGGTTAAAACTTATCCTATCTTCACTAAGGCGGCTGTAGTTAAAATTAATATTCTCCCAAGATTATTGTTTCACTTTAATGCTCTTAATCAAATATGCCAAATTTCTTTTCCAAACTTGAAACACTACTAGGGAAATTTATTTGGTATCCAAAAATACAAGAATAAAATACTCTAGATTAATACTACCCAATCTGAACGTGGGCCTAGGACTACCCGATTTTCAAACATACTATGACATTATAAACACTAGTCGAATTATACAAATAGCAAATTTTGAACCATCTAACAAAGCATGGTATCCACTATGGATTAAAATATATTAAAGTCATCTAATCTTATCAAATTTAAACTTTAAAGCAATACCCTTTCTAAATTCTAAGACATTAAGGTATTTTAAAATCCACCCCATAATCATAAATACATTACTATTTCAAAAGCTGGTATCCTCCCTAAATCTTAAGAATACTTTACTAGGACAACCAATACACCTAAATCCTAATAAATTAAATTACATTATGATAAACCTGAATCAATACCCACTAATTAAAAACACCACTGTATGGGACTTCTGACAAGTCAAAAGGCTTTCAATTGAAAATATTAGGCAAAGATTAGAAGTAAATAAAAGTTATAACACCGTAATCAACCAAATACTATACCTGATTAACACAATTACTGCAAATGTTAAAAATAGACAACCAAGATATGCAGCTATATCAACAAATTATTAACCCGTTGCTTTCGAGATCCAAAATGTTATCAAGCACACACAGATTAATAAAAAGAATTAGACACCAAGATGCACTTCTATATCCAAAATTTTGGGAAGGAGAGAATAAGATTACTGTTTCTGCTGGAACTGAACTTTTAAATTAACCCCTCTCAAAAAATTTAATTATAGCCAAATTATTATTAGCAATAATGCCTGTCATGTTATCAGAAGTATTGGAAAACGCTTATAGAAATCTTATGGTAAAACTGGTGTATGAACAAGGGACTGCAACATCATCATCATTGTTCTAAGTAAATAAGGAAAAAGAAAAGAAAATAAATATTGCCAAACTTGTACTCATCTTAAAATTGGAAAGGTCTAGGAAGTGTAAATATAATGAACATTTCGAGGTGTTATGTAGGCTAGAATATCTTGATGCAGCTGTTTTAATGTCAGATTCTATTATGATTAAAATATCTCAGATAAGATTTTGTCTTACAATTTAATGTGAACAGTTTGAATGTTAGTTGATTCTGCATATTGATAACTAAACCCTGATGGTATATATTCTGTATATCTTATGCTTATTCCAAATTGATATTCCATGCATCTTGTCCTTTTTTTATTACTTTTCTTGTATTAAAATGAAAATGCAATAAATATGTTGTGTCTTTCGGCTTTTCCCGGTTAGGGGTTGCCACAGCGGAACTCCGGTCTGCTAATGATTGGCAGTAGATTTTTACGTGCCGTGTTGCCAGCCCTGACACACAACCTTCAATGAAGGTACACCCATTCACGCATGTCTCCACACAGATGACGCTCTAGCTGAGAATCGAACAGGACAATGTCTTACTGTGAGGCGACAACGCTAATGCAGCACCACCACCAAAAAGAACATTTTATTTAGTTTTACTGTCTGACTAAAAGTAGTGGTTTTTTTTGTCTATCTGAAGTTTCTTCTCAGGGAACTCTGTTTTTAGCTGCTCATGTTATCTGACTTATTAGTGGACGTTTTTGTGAAAACATGTATACAGCTTGTGTAAACTTTTAATTTTGCGACTAAAAGTTGTATTTTGGGATGGGCAGGGATGTATTTTTCAGTGTAGTGTTTGGTCACATTAACAGAACTAATAGCCATTTTTCTTTTTTCTGTCAGTGATTTAACTTGGTAAAAGGAGTGCTGACAAAGAATTTGAGTGCTACTTATGCTGTTACTTTGTGAAGGAGCTAGGATAAGAAGTTTGAGTGTAAAGCGTGCTGCTTGTGTACACTAGGTCACAATGTGCCTTCCTACTGAATCATTCCAAAAGTGCCTAACCACTTTTGGCATTTCCTCCTTGGTTATAGCATGGATACTTACTCAGGTCCTGCTGGTTCCACTCCCGCTGTTCCTAGAAAGAAAACAAAACACTTATCAAAGAACCCTTGCTATTGCAGCAGGCTCAGTTTACATCCCAGCCAATAGTAGGTGAACCTGTAGTGGCCATTGGTTGTTCCTCAGACTACTCACTTAACTTCTCTGACTTCCTCTGGTGTAATACTTTTGGCCACCACATACTAGGCATCAGCCATGTCCTGTTTGGCTGTTCTGGTGACCATTAGAGGGATGAAAGTATCATCTGCTCTACAACGAGGAGACACACTGGGAGATTCTTCACATGGTGAATGAAATGAGAGACCATTAGACCATTCAGACGTTCCTCCTTTGAGTCAGTCTATCACAGGGACTCCTTTAAAGAAAAAAAAAAAAACAAGATTAAACATTATTATCTAAAGAAGTAATTACAGTTTAGAAAGATTGTTTTGTTACCTTAGCAAGGCATGCATTATAGGCTCTGAATCATGATGTCCAGAAGCCATTACAAATGAACATACCCTGTAATGAAATTCCTGAGGAAATAATGATCTGACTGACAAGAGATGGGGCTTCTTCAGATTCACAAGCCCAACTTTGACTATGAAGAAAATATTAACTCTTCTCTTCATGTGGAGGAATTTTCTTTTAATCAGACAGCTAGAATTAATGAGGTAGTTTTATAAAGTCATATACTGTATTTTGAGGTAAGATGTTTTCTTCCACTTTAGCTTTCAGAAATCTCTATTATCAGACGTACATGTGAAAGTTTATGGTTTGTTATATTTATAGTCTGGTAGAACTTGCTACCTCACTTCTTTCAAAAGAAAGTTATTTATTTTTTAAGTGGACTGTTTCTGCCTTGTTTCAAGTTGCCAAGCATGCATTGAAGTGTGTGTATGATTGTGCAGATACTGTGTCTAGGGCCACTACTACTACTGCTGCAGTGTTAAGATGATGTGCTTTGATATGTAACCAAAAGATCTGATGTCATTTTCGTTCCTCAATGAATGGGTCTCTGATCTGACTCTGCCATTTTATTTAGATTCCTAGATCCAACTCTTGAGCTCCTCCCTTTACTGATGATGCCCCTTACTGCTAAATTACCTCACATCTCATTTGCCACTCTAACAATTCGGTTGAGATTGCATTCTCTTGAGCTCTGTGTTGCCTTTGATAGGTTTTGAGAGTAAAACAGTAGAATTTGTTTTTCTTTGTAGTATAGCAGTTGTTTAGATAACCCTTTCCTCTCTTTACTGTTTCTGGTACTTTTCTAATCCTTTTTCTCTACCTTTTATACCATAATTAGTATTGGCTTTTCTTTACCTTACTTTCTAAGGTGATCTGTTACCATTGTTGGTAAACGTTCTCACTTTGTGCTTTTATATAAAAAAAAAATATTTTATATATTTGATATTTCTATCTGGGTTATTTGTTATTGGTATGGCTGAGAAGGCTACCGAGTTTAAAAAGTGCACTTTCTGTAGGCATAAGATACCTAATTCTGATGTCCACAGGGAGTGTGTTTATTGTTTAGGCCTTTCCCATTTAGAAGTGCCTTGTGAAATCTGTGCTGGATTTAACTTGAGGGCTGTCAGTGACAGATATAAGTTGGTACTGAAGGGCCTTTTGCCTGCTTCTTCCACAGCATCTACTTAAGGGACTCAAACCCCCTCCAAAAAGCAGAAATCTTTGGAGCCCAGGGAACATAGAAAGAATTCTCCTGCTCTGTCTTTAAGGTCCAGTCCAATCTCGGACCCACCTACTAAAGTTAGTGTCAGATCCAACACCTTTGGATCAAACGGTCATAGTGTCTAAATCTCCTCAGATCCAGAGTCCCTGTCTTTTGCTGTAGCCAGTATCTCCTAGGGTACAGATCTCCCTGTTTGAGAGGCTCCTAGTCATCTCATCCTCCCTCCACCGCTTCCTTGATCAGGTCCTCCCAAGGTCTTTCTGAAGCATATGTGGATAGGATGATGAGGAAATTCCTTAGATCACAGATCCAGAAGGGGGTTCTACCGTGTCCATTTCTCATCAAATCCATGAGCCTTCAACCATCTTACCCAGTTGTAACTCCTTCTCTGATTTGACCTGTAGCATCAAGGCAATCGGATCCAAGAGTAGCGAGAATCAAAGTGTCCGATCCAAATTTACCACCTTCATATCCAGTTACCTTAAAATTGATAACATTGTATTTCTTCTGTCTGTTCTCTGAGAGTTTTGTCCTTGCCTAAACCTCCAAAACCCATTCAACTAGATCCATGGCTACATCATCTGCCTTTTGGAACCAAGGCTTACATTGATATTTGTGCTGTGGCTGCTTGGTCCAATTCTTGTACTTTTATTGCTCATTACAAGTTGGATATCATCCCCAGAAACAGGGCTGCTTTTGGTTCTGTAGTTCTCTGGAATATCCTTCCATGAGGCCCACCCAGGGTTATCGTAGCTGGGGAATGTGTCCTATTTGTTGAAGAACGAATGAAAATGACATCAGATATTAAAGTTATGTACTCACCATAACTATGCATCTTTGTTATCCATTTTCCTTCTTCCTCAACTTCCGACCCTCCTTCCCTCTATCTTTATTCTTTGGGAGTGACTTGATGAGGTGCATTGGAACCACTGTTTCCAGTCTAAGCCCTTATTCTGTATCTATATTGTTTCTTATTATTATTATGGTTACTTATGCCCTAAGGCATACTTAGCAGCAAGCTTGATCTGAGGTAATTTAGCAGTAAGGGGGATTGTGGGTAAAGGAAGGAACATGAGTCGGATCCAAGAATCTAAAGAAAACTGCCAAGTTGGATCCGAGGTTGCATCTGAGACTCATTCATTGAGGAAGAATAAAAATGGACAACACAGATGCATAGTTATGGTAAATACATAACTTTAATTTTTTTGATGAGGTAAAGTCTGAAATACTAGATTTTGTTTTAGATGAGATGTATGGCTCCTGTGCTACCCATGTTCTCAAAATATGAAAGTAGAAAATCGATCGAGGGAGTTTCTAATGTTTTTGATGTCCCCAGTAGAAATGTTGTAGGCCTTCCTCTTTCACTAAAAAGCCAGATAAGCAAAACCAGTCGTGTTCTAGCAAACAAGGAGCTAAAAAGAGGTGGACAGAGGGAAATAAGCAGGTCCTTGCAGAAAAATGGACAGACCCAACAGTCCACAATGACTGTGCTAGCATTCCTTCACCACTCTTTCAGCCAGTTTCTGCACAAACCTGTTCCACAGGCTGGTCTTCAACTTTCCCCTTTGGGACAAAATTGCTTCAGACTTGGGTGTTAAAAGTGGTGTAGGAAGGCTAGGGATGCCATTGGTTATAAAAACCTGTTCTTAAGGGAATTTCTCCCCATACTCCAAGGGGCAGTTACTGCAAGCATCCTCAGACTGAATCTCCTCACACAAGACAGGGTAAGTTTGATGCACCCTGTTGCTCATCCCTCTCTGTACATAGAACACAAGCAGGTGGGTTAGTTAATTTAAGATGCTTTATTACGTAAACACATCAGGATGGATCGCAGCATCATTAAATGTAAACAAATTGACAGATTACATACATACATGCTTGCATCTCAGCTTATTACAAAATGGCAGTCAGGCTCTCATATGCTCAGTGTTTATACATTTGTGCAAGCCCTTGGAGAGCTTCTTAAAGAGACATACACACACTGAGCTATATCCTTCCTGTGAAAAAGATTGCCCTTAATCAAAATAACATTGCAGTTAAACTTGCATCAATATAGACATTTAGAAACAAACACAATGTTTATGTCTGTGTTGCCGTGTATCTATAACATGATCTGGAGATGCGACCGGATCTCATAACAAAACAGTCAGGACTGGGTTTAGCAACTGGGACCGTCTTTTGGTGAACAACTCCTATCAGGAACTTTGGGATTCATCACAGGAACTGGGGATACTTTCTGGAACTGGAACACTGGATAACTCACTCTGAGATGGTCTTTCTCACAGGCTATGTGCTGTGGTGCAAGTTGGACACCGGTATCAAATGTTTGATTCTGCCCCTTGTGATTCCACAATGTATGGTCTTGGCTCTGGGCAGATGTTCTTCAGGATTCCAATTCCATCATAACTTTTGGATGTTTGCATCCTTACTACTGCTCGTAATGGATTAAACGGTTTGCTCGTCTTATTGTAATAGGACTTCTGGGCTAAACACTTTTTCAACAGATTGGTTTTCACTAACCTGTTGTTTGGCACATGGAACCAACAACTGACTACTGATTAGTAATGCAGTTCTGGTTTGTCTTGACAGATGTCTCTGAGCAGGTGAACCACGATGTCCATCACGAGGAATGTTTAAAGATTGAAGAGATTCAGGAAAACATCACTATTATCCTGTTTCGACTTCTCTAGTAACTGCTTTGCACTTTGAACCGCACGTTCTGCCAAACCATTTGACTGAGGATACTTTGGGCTACTCGTGACATGAGCAAAGTCCCACTCTTCGGGAAATCTTTTGATTGGTTGGCTTGTAAATTGCGTACCATTATCAGAAATAACTTTGTGCGGGCTACCATGAACTGCAAAATGATGCTTCATCTTAGTAATGACAATACTGGATGCTAGATTGGAAAGTAGGTCAATTTCGAACTAATCAGAGTAGGAGTCTACTAACACCAAATGATGTTGACCATTCCACTCAAAAATATCATTGGCTACTGTCGACAGAGGTAGTTCAGGAATCTGGTTTAGCTGAAGTAGTTCTTTCTGTTGATGTGGCTTTATACTGTTTTGCACAGAAAAGATGAAAGTACTCTGTCAATGTCTTTTGACATAGAAGGCCAAATTACTAATCCTCTCACCCTCCTTTTGGTAGAGTCTGCTCCTGGGTGACCTCTGTGTAAGATAGTAATGTATCCTTGTTGCAAGGACATTGGAACAATAACTTTAGGACCTTTCATGATGATACCATTATCAAACAAAATCTCATCTCTGTATGGAAAGTAAGGTTGCACTTCATGAGGTAAGCTAGATTGCTTTGACTGACATCCTTATTTGAGGAAGTGGTTGAGCTTCTGTAAAACTGGATTTGTGGATGTATGATCTCTAAGCTCAAGATGTGTGGGGAAAAAATTTCTCACTTCATGACTTCAAATTCAAAGTGCTCATTCTCATGCTGTTTGGTGGTTATTCTTGGCAATCTGGACAATGTATCAGCAAGATAAAGAAGTTTGCCTTTCTTGTAGACAAGATTGAAATGATACTTTTGCAATCTCAGCATCATGTGTTGCAATCTGACTGGAGCTGTATGCATAGGCTTTCTCAAAATAGTGACTAAAGATTGGTGATCTGTTTTGATTTGGATAGGTCTACCGTACACATAATTGTGAAACTTGGAACATCCAAACACGATTGCCAAAAGTTTTGTCTGAGCATACTGCATTTCAGCTTGGCTAAGAGTTCTCTATGCATAAGCAACTGACCCTCCTGTAGAATGATTGCACCAAGACCACATTTTGAAGCATCACATGAAAGAGTGGCTTGTGGACATCATAGTATCTGAGAGTAGGTGGACTGGCAGTTGCATCATATGCTCTCTGGTGGTGTTCCAACCAAGATGCATCTGTACGTGTTAGCTGTCTGAGTGGTGCTGATATTTGACTCAAGTCTGGAATGAACTTGCCTAGGTAGTTGACCATGCCAAGATAACACTGCAGGGCTTGAACACTGTCTGGAGCCAGCATCTCAAGAATGGCTGTTTGCTTAGAAGGGTCTGGTTGTAAACCTGAAATGGTAAGTAAATGACCAACATAAGTGACTTCTCATAGCCTGAATTTGCATTTGTGTGGATTCAGCTTAAGATTCACTTGACATGCCCTTTCCAGAACTGTTCTGAGATTTTTGTCATGCTCAGTTTCACCATTACCTCCTACTAATTTGTCTACTATAGTAGCACAAGGATACCCAGAAAAACATTGCTCCATTGCATGCTGAAAGACTTCACTTGCAGAATTTATCCCAAATGGCTTTCTCAGAAATCTGTACCTTCCAGAGTACTGAAAGTAGTTAGCAATGAAGATTTCTTGTCTAGCAATATTTGCCAAAATGAACTATTTCCATTTAAGACAGAAAAAACAGTGGCGTTTGGCATAATAGCAGTGACCTCTTTGACTGTAAGCATTGAATGATGATCTTTTCAGTGCCTTGTTCAAATCTTGTGGATCAATACATATTCTGATGTTGTCTGAGCTTTTCTTATGAGCTGCCGCAATGGGAGATACCCATTCTGTCAGAGTAGATGAACCAACTGGGCAAATCGCATCATGTCACACCATTTTGTCTAGTTCGGGTTTGACTCTGGTCTGCATGGCTACTAGAACTGTGCAAGCTGGCATGATAACTGGACTGACATCTGGGTGTAACTTTATGGAATACACAGTTGGAAGCTTGCCTAGTTTGTCTTTGAAAAGATCTGCATGGGTAGAAAAAAATGTACTGGGTGAAATTAGAATAGTGGTCTTTTAAGATAACATGATGGATTTCCTCGTTAAATGAAAGTAGTCCCATTTTCCAAAGTGTTTCTGAACCCTAATAATGACTGGATGTGCCTCTTGACCACACAAATAATAAATTGTTGCATCTCCCAGCAGAGTAACATGAAAGCATTACTGAGCCTTTCGTTTGAATCTCTTCCCCACAATAATTAACAAGCTTTGCGCACTTTGCCAAGTTAGGCCTTTCACCAGCACATACTCTAGCAAATGTGTCTGCTGACATAACATTTCATTTTGAGTCAGTATCACCCTTGAGCTCTGTGGGTTTACCATTTATCCGAACAGTACAAAATACTTCATTCTTAACCAACAAATCTACTGCAGTGACTGTTTCACTAAGCACGGACAACCCATCAACATGAAAGGTAGGGTTGCAGCTTTCTAATTGATCAACTTGTTTCTTAAAATGTTCCCTTTTAATAAAAGAATGTGTGGCCTTAGATTTACAAAATCTTTTGAAATGATTCCATATATTATATTTGTGGCATTGTTGACCAAAAGCTAAGCACTTTTCTCTCTTACATTCATGACTTCTACCACAGTTATGGCAGTGATCAATGAAACTAGGCTGTGGCCCATACTTTGAGTTTCCCCGAGTCGCTGTTGTGCTTTACTGAGGCTGTGTGAACTCTAGAATATGCTGGAAAGCTCTAGGGTTTACCAGTGAGTGTTGGCAGTGGCTGCAGTTGCTGCCATGTGCCTGGGCCGGTTTCTTTTAACCACTTGCTGCATGCTGTCAACGTGAGCTTTAGAAGTTACTGGAAACGTGCTTTTCTCATTTGTAAGCATATTTGTGAGCTTTTC
Organism: Protopterus annectens; assembly: GCF_019279795.1. Taxonomy (NCBI): domain Eukaryota; kingdom Metazoa; phylum Chordata; order Ceratodontiformes; family Protopteridae; genus Protopterus; species Protopterus annectens. Next base: position 237,023,377 of record NC_056743.1, on the reverse strand, counting down.
TGTGAGCTCGTATATCTGACAAATTTCATCGGCCTTATTCAAAGTTAAATCAGTGTCATGAAGCAAAATATTTCTCACAGCATCATCTTTAATACCACACACGTCTGCCTTTTATCAACGCATCCCTTAAATCACCAAATCTGCACACTTTAGCCTTATTTCAAAAGTCATTTATATAAGCTGCAAATGTTTCACCAGACTTTTGATCCCTTGTGTAAAATAAGTGCGTCTGCATTGTAATGTTTGGGGGTTACACATTTCTCTAAATTTGTTTTAAGGAGTCAGGGTCCTCCCTTGACTCAGCCAGTATAACAATATGACAGTTTACCCCCTCTCCAGCAATGAGAGCAGGTGCATACAAAAATGAAAGTACCCTTTCTATGGCTTCTGACCCAGCTAAATTATGCATAATAAATGCCTTTGTACGGTCATCTTTATCAGAAAATGCAGACTGTATGAAAATATCATACTCTAGCTCAAGCACTCTCCAGTTCTCTGCAGTATTAGTATCAAACACAAGTGGCCAGGTTTTTGAAATCCATCTGCTATGCCAACAGAGTATACACAAACAGACTGAAAATATGGCCCTTGTAATTGTATACAAACAAGTTGTCTCTCTGCAGCTTGCATAGGTTCATAGGTGTTTACTAGGCTAACAACCACAAGGGAATTTTTAAGCCTAGCCATGCATCCCAAATCGCTGACAAGATGTTCATCGTGTTTCACTGTTGCAGTCCATACAAAATGGGTTATCCAGCTCCCGGTAGCCCACAGTCGGCCAGAATACCAAAGTCCTCGGTATATGATGGCTGCCTTCGGTTTAGGCCTGACGTCAGGTAGAAAAGAAGGCAGCCGATGCAATTTCTTCAGTCCTACTTGCCACGGAGTCTGAAGCAGAAGCATTTTGCACGAGTACCTGTCGGCCAAGTACCTTCTTTTTGTATTGCGACTGCTTAGTTGAAGATATCCTCAGATAAGTACTCCGTTGGGGACCCTCTTTTCTTGCTTTAATGTATGTCAGAGAAAGTTAATAACTGTCTTGCCTGTGGAAAACAGATTCTGCACTGTGATTTGTATTGTATTACTTGTTTGGGCCTTGAGCACGACGTCCCTAATTGTGTTTTCTGTGCTTCTTTCAACCCGCGTACCATACGCCGTAGAGCTAGGATCTTGTTTAAGCATTTCGGAGTTTGGCCTAAGTTCATCGGTATGGTGTCTTCTGGTCTCCCGACTTCAGATGTTCCTAAGAAGTGCAAGGATAAGGGCCGTGACAGGCTTAGGGTCAAATTAGCTGATGACATCCCTGTTAACTTGGTGGTCGGCCCAGTGGTAGTCAGTGAGGTGCTTTCTTTGCCCCTGCAGTCCTCTGAGGTTCAGCAGCAGGTGTCTGTGGAGACCTTTTCTGAGTCCTCCATACTGCAGGCGTCCACTTCTTCTCCTGATTGACCATCTGCCAGTCCCTGCCTCTGATGGATTTGGAGTGGCTAAGCCGGCTTCTGAGTCCTCTTTTCTCCGCCCAGAGACCAGATCCAGGGCGACAACCTTGATTCAGACTTCTGCGGTGGCTAGGCCTCCTGAGTCCCTCCGGCTTTCTAGCAGGCCATCCAACCGAAAATCTACTCCAGCGCAGGCACCAGCCTCCCCTCAAATGCCTCCGGTTCAGATGGTTAAAATGGCTAGTGATCTTTTGACTCTTATCAAGGGCTCTCAGCCACCTCCTCCTAAAAGGATTAGGGAATTGTCCCCAGAAGCTTTCTCCGCCTCAGACTCTGAGGTTTCCAGCAACTCTGCTGATGAAGAGGGAAACTCTCCACTTTTTTCTGGTTTTGAGGATTCTGATGCAGAAGACTCCATCACTTCTGCCTCCCCTCCAGATTTTTCTTTTGGGGATGCTATGAATACTCTTTGGGGAGCATTTCAAATGGGAAAGTCAGGACTACCCTCAGTCTAAGAAACGGCTTAGGGAATTCTTGGATTTGCCACAGCATAAGCCTTTGGCTATCTCTCCAGTTTTGGAAGTTGATGCTTTCATGGAGAATTCTTTGACTCCTAATTCTGTTCTTCCTGCTCCCAGAAAGCCTGACTGTTATTATAGAGTTCCTGATTCTCATCATTTCCTTTTCAAGAATCCAACTGCTGATCCAGAGATTATTTCTCAGGGCCCTAAAGGTGTTAAAGCCACAGTTGCTAAAAATCCTGTTCCTTCTGACAGGGAATCTAGGGCCTGGGATAGGTGGGGTAAAAAAGTTTATATGTCTTTTACCCTGGCTATTAGGTCTGTTAATTGTCTTTTTCATATGCTTAAATATCAGCAGCATACTTTGGAGTCTATTAAGGCTAGAAATACTGGTGTTCCTTTCCTGACGGTAAGGACATGCATGATTTATTGAATTCTGCCACTCTTCACTAAACATTCTGTACATTGTGGTTTCGACACTTTGGAGGCTTCTTGCAGGGCAGCAGCCACTGGTTCTGTCATTAGAAGACATGCTTGGCTCAGGGAACAGCCCCTTTCTGAACCTGTAAAATCTAAATTACTGGATGTGCCTTTACATAAGGACAATCTTTCTGGTAGCAAAGCAGAAGAAGTGTTGAAAAAGTTGGAGGATAAGGCCACATCTATGCAAACTGTTAAGGACTTTCCGCAAGTTCAGCCTCCTTGTTTTAGTAGACATTACCCTTCTAAGAATTGGACTTTTCCTCAGCCTAGTAAACAGTTGCACTAGGCCTAGGTGTTACAGGTCTTCTAGGGGATCAACTTCCACCCCTCAGAAGGCTAAGCACTGGCAGGCTTCCTCTTCAAAATCGGGGAGTTCTAAGCAAACTTCTCAAGGCAAGCATTCCCAATGACTCCGGCCTTCCCCTGCCTGCCTCTGCGGGCCCAGGGTTTCCTTTGGGGGGAAGGTTAGCCATTTTTGCAACCATCGCAAACGACAAATGGGTGCTCAAAATAGTATCCCAGGGCTCCAATTTCCCCTTTCACACCTTCCCTGTCCACCAAGAATACCCAAATATCCCCCCAAATCAAAGGGCAGAAGCAGAAAAACAAGTTTCTTTACTAAACCTGGGAGCAATAGAGCCAGTTCCTGCACTACAGATAGGCCAGTGTTTCTACTCGAGACTTTTCCTGGTCCCCAAATAAGGGGGCACCTTGCGCCCTATTCTGGATTTGTCCATTCTAAACACTTTTTTTCTGGTGATTCCCAAATTCAAAATGCTCACTCTTTAGCAGTTGCTGCCAATGCTGGCCAAGGATTCCTGGCTGGTGACTTTGGATCTCAAAGAAGCTTGTCTGCACATCCCAATAAGGGAAAGCTACAGGCAGTTCTTTCGCTTCAGGGCGGGGAACAGGCACTTCCAATTCTCTGCACTGCCCTTTGGCTTATCTACTGCTCCCAGAGTTTTTACCAAATTCCTGGCTCCAGTCATTGCTTTTTGCAGGCAATGAAACATTTAAATTTACTCTTACTTGGATGATTGTCTTATTCAGGCAAACTCTCCCTAGCAACTTCTAAAGGATTTCCACTTTGTAAAGAACCTTTTCACCTCTTTGGGCTACACCATCAACGAAAAGAAGTTAAAATTGGTACCCACCAGGGAGGTTGTATTCGTGGGAGCGAGCCTGAACACAGCCACCCAGATGGTATTCCTCCCTCAAGAGAAACAAATGGATATTTTGAATTGCTTCAGAAATTTGGCAAACGTGACCCAGCTCTCTCTGCAAGGCAATTCCTGCAAGCCCTGGGATTCATGGCGTCATGTATTCTGATGATTCCATATGCAAGACTGCATATGAGGAAAATACAATGGAACCTCAAAAACTTTTGGTGTCGACACACTCTGGATTTGATATTTCCTCTGATTCCCTGCCTGCAGATGGAGTTCCTTTGGTGGGCAATGGCCTGTGCATAGAACAAAGGCCTGCCTTTCTGTCCACCTCCTGCCAGCCAGACTCTCACCACAGATGCCTTGGACTATGCTTGGGTAGCACATCTAGAGGGCAGATGCATTCAGGGGACTTGGAGCTCTCAACAGGTTCATTTGCACATAAATCTGAAGGAATTGATGGCAGTCCAGCAGGCCTTAATGGCTATCAAACATCTTCTCTCTCCTGGTACTCTTCTGGTCAGGACAGGCAACACCACAGTCATGTGGTCCATCAACAAGCAGGGAGGGACGCACTCTTACCCCCTGTGCAGACAAAGCATGATATTATGGTCTATAGCAGCTTCCATGGACATTCATCTGACAGCTCAGTTTCCTCCAGGAAGGAACACCTTGGCAGACTGTTTAAGCAGGCAGGTTCTGGATCCTTATGAGTGGCAACTAAACAAGACCATCTTCTATTGCATCATTCAGTGTTGGGGCACTCCCCAGGTGGATCTCTTCTCATCTCCAACCAACCACCTTCTTCCAACCTTTTGCATTAGGGATCATCACAGCAAAGCTTGGAAAGTGGATGCTCTGTCCTTCCCCTGGGCACAGCTCTCTATCTATGCATTCCCTCCTCTGCCTCTTCTTCCACAGTGCTATTAAAGATAAGGGACAAAAGACCAAGGGCAGTCATCATAGCTCCAGACTGGCCCAGGCAACATTGGTATCCACTACTTCACAGTCTCTCCCTTTCTCAGCCTTGGCATCTTCCCCTGATACCAGATCTCTTGGTTCAGGAGGGGGGAAAATTTCTGCATCCTCGTCTTGGCTCATAATTTAAACCTTTCCCAACAAGTGATTGAGGTCCTTCGTGAGGCCAGGAGGGCCTAGCACTAGGAAATGCAGATAAGTGGAAGAGAGTCTCCATTTGGATGCAGACTAGAGGGGAAGACCCTTCTCTACCCACTCTTCCTCTTATTCTTGACTATCTGGCAGGCTTGCTTAATGGTGGACTTTCCTTTTCTTTTATCAAAATCCATGCTTCATCTATTTCTGTTCATTGTTCCTTTGAGCATCCCTTGATGAAATAGTTTGTCAGGGGAGCTAACAATTTAAAGCCTCCCAGAAGGACACCTACTCCTGCTTGGGATCTCTGTTTTGTACTTGAGAAACTTACTCTGCCTCCTTTTGAACCAGCTGCCTCAGCAGACCTGAGGTTTCTCTCCTGGAAAACTGCCTTTCTTTTGGCTGTTACTTCAGCTAGAAGAGTTTCTGAGCTGCAGGCCTTAATGGCAGTAGAGCCTTTTATCATCTTCCATGTGGATTGGGTTTCTCTCTGAACTAATCCCTCCTTTATGCCTAAGGTGGTTTCCTAGCCTGACTCTTAACCAGTCTTATCCACCTGCCTACCTTCTTTCCTAATCCTCAGAATAAAGGGGAAAGGTTACTGCATTCCCTGGATGTGCATAGACAGGTTAGATTTTACATGGACAGGACTAAATCTTTTTGAAAGTCGGATCAATTGTTGGTCAGTTTTGCAGATGGAGCTCAGGGCAAAGCTATTTCTAAACAGACCATTTCTAAGTGGATTGCTCATTCTAGTCACTTTTGTTACTTACAGCATGGAAAGGTTCCTCCTCAGAGTATTAGGACCCATTCTAGTAGGGCAGCCTCTACCTCAGCAGCTTTTTTAAGAGGTGTACTTACTAGGGACATACCGGACGCAGCTACATGGACTTCTGTCCACACTTTCACTAAACATTGCAATTTACCCTTGTTTTCTAAGTCCAGGGTTGGTTTTGCCACTGCAGTGTTGCAGGGCATCCTTACCAACCCTTAAACAGTGGGTGTTCCTCCTCCCTTTTGTTTTTTTCTTGGGCTTTGGGAATCAACCCATTTTGTAAGGACTGCAACAGTGAAACGCAATGAACATAGTGCAGTTGTGTACACTTGCCATAAACGTAGATGCTCAAGTGTATTCACTGTTGAAGTCCTGGCCCCCCCCCCCTTCTATTCCCCCCTTTTTTCCTAGGGCACAAACTGGATTTTCTTTTCCTGGTCTAACCTTTTTTGGGGGGCTCCTGACAGTTAAGGCAAGAAAAACTGAGGAATGGCATCTGCTGCCTTCTTTTATACCTGATGTCAGGCCTAAACCAAAGGCAGCTGACGTCATACACCAAGGACTTTGGTATTCTGGCTGACTGTGGGCTACTGGGAGCCGGATAACCCATTTTGTAAGGACAACAGTGAATACACTCTAACATCTACATTTGGAAAGGTGTATTCTTCTGCATGTCTTATCTTCTAGAATTCTTAATTGTCAAGCTCACATGTTAAAGTATTGCTTGCTTATTTTGAGAATACGAGGAACATAACTGCCATGTTCCTTCATCTGAGAATAACTTTTCTCCAAATTCTCTTAGTGCTTTTCTCAAGTAATTGAACATTCTGTGTGTTATGACTCAGCTGATGCCTGCTCATGAGTAATGGGTACTGGGTCTGTTATGAGAAGATTTACATTGTTAGATTGTCAACATTTACCAGGGGATATAAAAAATGACATTTTGAATTCTCCCCTTGATAGAGAGGTTGCACTTGGGCCTGACAAAATGTGATGAGTGAGATTATACTAATCTTGGGTGAGCTCTCACCCTCCACTATTGCTATTGTTATTTATGGACGAACACCCACCTTCCACCATACTACTACTAACCATACTTGTATCTACCTTTGTCTCTTCTCTTTTCTTCTAACTATAACTCTATGCTAAACTTTTCAGAATCTTACTGTACTTCTACATGCTAATTTCCAGTATTGTATATTTATAGTTCCTACTCTGTATGATCATCATATTGACAACTGCTGCAGAGTACCCTAACCTGAATTGGTTGTATGCTCCCAAGAATATATCAGCTGGCCAGCTTCCAAAGCTTCATAGCACCTTCCATGCATGCAAACTGTTAGGCAGCTCAAGCTTATCTATCTAAAAAGATAGGTTTGGGCGCAAAACCCTTCAGAGCTTCAAATGGGTACTGAGGGCCCAGTCAGACATTGCTGTAAACAAATATCAATAAAGAAGAGAGAAAAGCTGATTTGATTCCCTGCGCCAAGTGAAGGTTTCATCCTCAGTTGAGGATCCTGTTATAAAAAGGAACATTTTCATACTCTGCAAACTTCAGGCAAGCTGATGTTCAAAAAGCAATGAAAAGTAGACTTCTAAAAAGTGAAAGGGAGCAGTCCCACAAATCTGAATGACTATCTGCAAATTGTAACCCGCCCCCCCCCCCCAGCATCCTTCAATTCTTCCCTAAAATCTGGGTCTCCATTTGGCAGAAGATAATCTTGACAAATTTGTTCTGAGAGTTATCAATCAGGAGTTCAGGTGACAGTTGGAGTCTCTGCCCCCTTTTCAGGGGATTTCTCCTCATTCTCCAGATCAGACTTCACCCCCCGTCATTCAACATCTACTGGATCAAGGAGTAATAGAACCTGTCCTCTCCAAAAAAAAGTTTTTTATTCAGGCATGTTTCTGGTACCAAAGAAAGAAGTTTCTTAGAATTCAGCCCTAAATCTTTCTTTTCTCAACCAGTCTGCAGAAGTTCCAAAGTTTAAAATGCATTACCTTCACAGTCTTTTATCTCTTATTCTGTCTTTCAGGTTTTTGGTACTTGTATATTTAAAAGGGGTCTACTTCAAATTAACAAAATTTCACTTAACCAAAATTTTAAGTTATCGAGACAGTAACACGGAACCTACATTTAAATGAACACACTCAACACTGATATTTCCATCCGGGAAAGAAGGCAATTGGCCAGCATTTGGGAGTTTGCTCTTTATGCTTAGGTTTGTTTTTTTTTTGTCCATATTGGCTGACTGCCTCCTATGAACTTGATGAGTCAACATTATCTCATTTTTCACAGGGTTTCTTTGAGAACTAATCCTTCCTTTATACCCAAAGTGGTATCTGAGTTTATTTTAAGATGGTCTCTCCCTGACGTCTTTCCAGAACCTACAAATTAAGGAGAAAGGATATGTCATACCTTGTAAGTCCAGAGACAGCTCAGTTAACTATCTTAACACAATCCTTTAGAATTTCTTATCAGTTTTTTTTTCTTTTGCAAACCTTTCAAGTTAGGGCATCCAAACTTTCAAGCAGTACAGAAAGAAATGGCTAGGTGAATAAAGATTCTGTCTTGGATTGCATTTTCAGTTTACCTCTTTGCCCTTTGGTGAAGACTGTTGGTGCTGCAGAAAAGCCAAATACCTTGTCCAGTAGTACCCCAATGAGGGTTTAAAGGCATACTCCTTTTTCCCTGTCTGGATGATTGCCAGACTCCAACCTTTACCTGTCAACACACTTTAACAGCCCTACAGTATACCATGAATCTTTTCTCCAAACTGGGGTTCACTCTAAATTTAAAGAAGTCATTCCTCATTCCAGCTGATCGACTAGCATTTTGAGATTCCTTCAAGACGCTTCTTTAACAACAGTTTTTCTTTCTCCAGAAAAAAAAATGTAAGCTTAACAGCTCTTCAGTAGTCTTTCACTTCAAACAACTTCAACTGCAAGAGAGTTTCTAAGAGTTCTAGGGTACAGGTCCTCATGTATCTTTACAAATCCTGTTCCCATACCACAAATGAGAAAGATTATATACTCTTCCCTTTCTTTTCTAATCCCAGTTCTTAGTTTGAAGAAGGTACTCCTGTGGGTCAAACAAGTCTTTTGCAACCCCAGACCTCCCTTCCTCTCTTCTCATCCCACCGCAGACAGTGCCCATGGATACTTCAGCCTTTGCCTTATGTGCTGTTTCACAGGATGTGCTGCAAACTCCTTTTTGTCCAGAAAGTAGTGGTTCTCCCATTTATTTAGCTAACCATGGACAGTTACCAAAAGCCTCTTCACAGAGTGGGCTTATACAAGACGGGGGATCCCTGATTCATCCCAAGATTCAAAAACTAAATTTAACTGTATGGATGATAGGCTTTTGATCTGTTTTAGACATCTGTTTTTCTGAGGATGTGCATTAGGTTTTGAAGGAGATGAGAAAATGTGTTGTTGGAAAATTTTATACAAAACAACGATTTTCTGTTTGGTGTTAAAGCAGTGGACAGGACACTGCACTGGTGGCATGGAGGGATGAAGCTGTGACAACAGCCCTGTCAGCCTGAGTTAAATTTAGCTTGAGAAATGAGTACTCCCATCCAGGGGGAGGGTGTTTGCATGGGTACTGGTGTTTAGGGATGCTGATGTAAGGGGCATAGTCCAAAGAGAGGAAAGGTTGGGGGCATGGGTGAACGGCTATGGATGCATAGTGAAGCGCACGTTACCACTGCATGCCCACCCATCAGGCAGTGTCATGCAGCCTTGTGGGTGGAGAGAAAATGGGTAGTTTAAAAATAAAGTAACCCCCCCCCCTCACTGGTGGAAGGTGATTGCAAGACCCCTCCCCCAGATGCTTTTGGGTTCTGTGACGGTCCCAGCTCAATCTGTTAGCTGTGGTAGAACTAAGGAGAGCTGGTAGACCTGGCATGATTAGACAGGGGAAGCAAGGGTACTAGGCCATAGAATGGCCATAGAGTGATCCAGCAGAGTAATATAGACAACCAAAAAAAAAAAAGACAGGATCCTGTGATACCTGTGGCTCCCTAGAACCTGTGAATTGCTCATTGTTGGGCTTGTGAACAATTCAATAAAGGTAAACCACTTGGCCATTTCAACATGTCTGCCTTTTGATCCCCCTCCTTCCTTTTTGTCTTGGGTTAGACAATTTTTAAAGGGGGATGCATATCAGAGCACCAAGACAAAAGGTGGCACCTTCTTGAGATTTAAATTTTGTTTTAGAAAGATTAGCTCTATTGCCGTTTGAGCATGCAGTTAGCTTCTCTCTAAAGTTTTGAACCCCGAAAACTGCCCTACTGATAACCTTAACCTCTGCTACCTAGATGTCTAAATAACTGGCCCTTACATCTACCATCCTTTTGGTTATCCGCAAGGATTGGTTGAATGTTAGAACCAACCCTTTATGTCTGAAGTGGTCTCCGAATTTACTCTTACTCTTAATCTGTTAAGAAAAAAGGTACAGAAACTTTGACAGAATAATGCCAGAAAGCCATGAACATAATTGAGCAATGTTTTCAGTGTGTAACATTTGCCACAGTTTGCCTTATGGAAAGCTGTTTTGTCCCTCTCCAAAAAGAACCCTCCAGGCTGAGCTTTCCTCAAGTCATTAGACTGCATGTTCTAAATGCCAGAATGGTTCACTGTTATTTAAAAAGAAAAACACTCTGGTCTACAAAGTGCATGATTCATGACACCCGTATGATTCCAAGAGTAGCTTGGGAGTTAAAATGGTGGAATTGCCAGATCTCAAGGAGCTTGGGAGTCTCTGTTAATACCCATGGTTAACCAACCATTTGTTAGCCTGCGTAGGGCACTGATCCAGATGAACCATTTTCAGGCTCACAACTGATGCATGCCCTTATGGTTGGGCAATGCACTTTGAGCAGTTTTGATTTCAGTGCTGTAACTCGGAGAGCAGAAGCAGCAGTTTGTCAGCCTAAAGATAGCCATGGCCAACCAGTATGCCTTGTAAGGTTTTCACCTCACATAGTAACCAGATCACAAATTATGATTGTAATGTGGTACATCAGTAAATGGATAAACCAGTTCATACTCCCATCTGCAGACTGACCATAATAATGTCTGACCTGGCAGCCATCTTCATCTTATAGCTGCAAGCAATCTTCATGCTTAACCAGAATTCTGTGCAAACACACCAAGCAGAAAACTCAGTCTCAGCTGAATGGGTGCTGAATATAGCAATCTTTGATACTGGAAGGAAGTGGATTCAGTCATGGAGATTTCGGTTTTCATTCCATGTGCATCACCAGATACCCACATACTAGGTATAGAAACACTACCAAACAGATGCATCCATTTTCGCTCATTTCAATGGTGCTGATTAAGGAAAGGAAAACCAAAACTTTTACTGATCGCTCTAAACTGGCCAAGGAAATTTTGGTTTAATCAGATGATGCACATACATACAGAAGAGCAGGTCAAGGGCCTGCCACTTCACCTTAGATTTGCTGCGGTAGGATGGAAGGCATTGTTGCATCCAAGTCTAAAGAGCCTGCAGTATGGACGATGCACTCTGAGAATATGTAGCCATCTCTTCTTTTCAGGTGTTCTGTGCATATTTAGAGAATCAGGAAGGTCAGACATTAAGAAGCCATTTATCGTCTGGAATACATCATCTCACCTATGTGAGAATAAGGTAACAGCTGTGTTATGCCCTAAAGCATGCGTTCAGATGTGTTTAATCAAGACCTTCACTACTCTGTAAAGGTATTCCTGTCAGCCAGTTGTGGATGTGACCCACTGGAGTTGTTTTGGCTGAACACATCATTTTACAGTTTCTGAAGAAGGGGACAGGCACCTCATCTGAAGCCACTATGCCCTATCCATTCACCCAGGGACCTGAACTTTGTCAAAGAGGAGCTATGATGGTCTCTTCAAACTTGCTGTTATTGGTGACCTGAAATAGCTGCCATGGAAGATCCCTTTTATTCTTTTCTCAGCAGCTTTTCCCTTTAACGAGAAGAGTCACTGATCTTCAAGCCAAGGTAATAACTGAATTGTCTAACTCAAAGTTTTCTTTTACTAATTATGTTCTAAGCAGTTCGCAGTAAGTCATATTTGTGTTTTCTCTCCTGGGCAGAATGTGTGAAAGTAATGGCATATTCCCCACAAAGAACACGTAGCTGTATCTCACTGACAAGTATCGATAACACATGGTGCAAGGCATCCTTATTAGTCTCACTGTTTCATGGTTGCTTCAGTTCTCACCATTTTGAATGTTGCTTATCCCTCTGGTGTGACAGAGTAAATTATTTGTGTAGTGCTTTCAGTTTTCTTGTATTAGTTTTCTAATTTTCTTAAGAGCCATTCTAAATTCATCACATCTGAACAAGTTCATAATCACATCCACTTTTTGCACAGTGATACCATTATGTTGACCACCCTGTGTAGAGATTGTCTTCACGTTTCAGTAAAAACATATCAGATAGTACCTCAAATTCCAGTATAGCTCTCAACCTGTGAATATTGAAAATCTCAGACCTTTAAAATCAGAGCACATGGTCAGAAAGACAACACTTTTTCTTTTTTAGAATACAGTGACTTCAAATAGTAAACCCCGTATAGTTACTGAAAGGGAATTTTTGTTTGGGGTCACTTCAGTTATTTTTAATGATGTTTTTACCCTTAAAAACTCTAAATTTAGGAAGGAAATCTGGGTATCGATTCCAAGTCTTGAGGGTAAAAATCATATGCCTAGATCATAGCAGTTGAGAGGTATGCAGCAACCTCTACATCACTTTTCATTTCTTCATATCTGCTATGTGGGCTCTACACAACTTACCAAGTGTTTTGTTTCAGTCCTTCAGAGCTTTCCTGCTGCCAAAGATTGTTCCTCTTGCTGGCTTTGGAGGATTGACCGTTGGTCAATATTTTTATTGCAGGGCAGATTAAGTTCCCTTCAGAGGAGAAACTTCCACGTTTACTTTTTGTGAGAGAGACTTAACTTTTTCTGTGAAAATACAAATTTTAAGTATTTTTTATTGACATTCGATGATGCTTACTAACTTTAAACAAGAACATTATATTTGTTGAAAAAAAGTTTAAAATGAAAACTACACTTACTGGGATTCCAGGAAAAAATACAAAAATTTTGTTGGGCTTTCTCACAAGATGTTTTTTTATTGGGTATTTTTATAGATACCTCAGTTTAGAAAGCTTTTCCTCCACAAGATGTGTTAGGAACTTTTTCTGAGTTTTTCGTATTAATCTACTGTCTCAGCCAGGTAATTTCTCAGGATTCTGCGACTCCTGGCTTCTTTGATTCTCATGATTTGTCTAGCAAGACTGTACTTGATAAAAGTCCAATGTATCAACATCCCGACATTCCAGACTCTACTTTTGGGGCTTGTGGAAAAGGGAGATTTTCTGTGGAGATAAATTTATCAGAATCTGGGTCTCCCATTTTCCCTTCTAGCTCCAGCACAGTTTGTAGCAATACATGCCTCAGACTTTTTTTGGGGGAGTAGTTTTCAGTGGGATAAAAGTGTAGGGTCTTTGGAACAGAAAAATCAGACCAAAATGCATAAGCAAAGAGATTTTGGTTTTTATAAATTGCTCTCTTCATCTTTGGTTCCCAGGACAACTGCAAGTGTTTACATGCAACACCACAATGTTACATAAACAAATGGGAGAACCAGAGATTACCCTGTCTACAGACCAGCTGTGGTAGCTTGGGATATATTGCTTTTGAGCACAGTCTCATTATGCAGGCATCTTGAATACCTTCAGAGCAAAATTGTATGGCAGACAAGCTGAGCAAGATCAGCACAGACCATCAGAAATGGAAATTAATCGGGGGGGGGGGGTCCTCTAGGAATTCATCCAGCTATGGAGAGCATCTTCTATAGGTATTTCGCCTTCATGAGTAACGGTCTGTTGGCAAAATTGTGCTCCATGATTCAATGCAAACATTTCTAGAGAAGGATTTTTTTCTTCCTGTTTTGGGCAGGAATGTTCCTGTATGCTTTCCAACTTATTCCACTAATGTCCAGGGTCATTCTGAAGATTCAGAAGGACTCTCAAAAGATCGTTGTGGTAAAACTCCCTTCTGTCCCAGGCAACGGTAGTTCTCATTCTCTTGGAAATGGCCAGGGGCAATTACTAAAAGCTTCCTCACAGACTAGACTACTCACACAAGACAAATGGTGTTGATGCACCTAGACTCCAAACAACTAGAAGTAACTGCCTGGATGATAGAATCTTAATACCTTTTAGCACCCATTTTTTGAGGATGTGGACCAGGTATTAGAGGAGACAAGAAAACCTGCTACTAGAAAATCGTTTATTAGTAAATAAAAAAAACATTTTCTAATGTTTCAAAACAGGACCCAACACCCTTTCAGGACAAGTATTTCTTTTGTTTTACATTATTTGTGAGTGATACTGTCCTCCTTCATGGTATATGTTTTGGCCATTTCAGCGTGTCTGCCCATGGATCCCCCTCTTTCAGTGCAGTCTCATGTCAAAATGCTTTTGAGAGGGGAGTCTACATAAGAAGCCTCCCAGAACATCAGTTGCTCTTCCTTGGGATCTGAATTGTGTTAAAAAAGCTAACACTTCATTGGAACCAGCTCATCAGGCTGACATGAGATTCTTAACATGGAAAAAAGTCTTAGTCATTGCTCTACAAGAAGAGTGTTTTCAGATGTCAGCTCTTATGGTGGGTCAACCTTATCTCATTTTCCAAAAAAAAAGTAGGGCTTCCTTGAGAACGAATACTTAATTTCTGCCTAAATTGGTATCTGAGTTTACTTTTTTCCAATTCATCCATCTCCCTACCTCCCTTTTAGAATCTAAAAGCAAGAGAGAAATGATATCCCATACCCTGGGTGCCCACAAACCACTCTAGTACTATCTTAACAGAACACAATCTTTTAGGAACTTTGATCAGTTGTTTATTTTATGTGAAAATAAGAAAAAAGGGCAACCTGTGTCAAAGCAGACTGTTTCCTTGTGGTTGTCTCATGCTGTTACCTTTTGTTTACACCCACCACCACAAGACAAATCTAGGCATAGTCATGGCTCATTGTATCAGGGCCTTCATTTCATCGGTGGCATTTTGGAAGGTGTTGAATTCTAGAAGTGTTCTGGAAGCACAAAGTCTGTGCATACTTGTACAAAGCACTGTAAACTAGATTCCTTATTGAGATCTAGGACAGGCAGTGCTAGGACCACTCTCTAGAGAATCTGCACCCTCATCCTTCTTCATCTCAGTCCAAGGTATAATAATCTACCCATATAGCTAAAGCTGTTGATCAAATGAAGAACATAACTCAGATGTGTAAGTAAGCTTACCGTAACAATAGATGTTCAAATGATCACTGTTTCAGTTAACATTTCCGCTCTCCATGCATCCCCTGTGTGTGTGTGTGTGTGTGTGTGTGTGTGTGTATATATATATATGTATATATATATATATATGTGTATATATATATATATATATATATATGTGTGTGTGTGTGTGTGTGTATATATATATATATATATATATATATATATATATATATGTATGTGTATATATATATATATATATATATATATATAGGTCTACTGGTTTTGGTCGAACTACATTTGGTCAAAAATGATTTCAAGCAGCCCATTTGGTCAAATTCCATTTAGTCTAACATGGAATATAGCCCCTGCCCCATTGCAGTGCGACCCTGGAGTGAGAATATAAAGTAAGGGGGGGTGGTGAAGCCCCCCCACATTTTGCAACTAGTTTTTACTGACGTTATATGTTTCAATGTATTTTTAATGGATACACATGTATGTGGGGGCTGTGCCCTCCACACCCCTCTTACTTTAAATTCTCACTCCAGGGTCGCACTGCATTGGGGAATGGAATTTGACCAAATGGGTTTACAGTGAAATGCATTTTCGTGAAGTGGGCTGCCATTTTTGACCGAATGCAATTCAACCAAAAGCAGTAGACCCATATATATATATATATATATATATATATATATATATATATATATATATATATATATATATATATATGGGTTCATGTCACTACATCGACATATCATTATGTCGATAATTACTGCAGCGACAAGAAATCGACAATTGAAACCGTAGACAACTGGAATCACACACTTTAACTTTACCGACAACCCAAAAGCACTTTTAAATGGAATGCTACCTTGGGCCGAGTACTAACATGGGTCAAGATGGGGGCGTGATTTGTACGTCTACATTACTGGTGTTTCACCCCCATCTTGACCCATGTTAGTAATCTGCCCAAGGTAGCATTCCATTTAAAAGTGCTTTCGGGTTGTCGGTAAAGTTAAAGTGTGTGATTCCAGTTTTCGATGGTTTCAATTGTCTATTATTTCATGTCGCTGCAGTAATTGTCAACATAATGATATGTCGATGTAGTGACATGAACCCATATATATATATATATATATATATATATATATATATATATACATACATATACTTTTCAAGTTTTCCAGTTTCCATGATTGCCCTGGCAAAGTATTTAAGCAATTGTGCTTGTAGAAAACATTTTGTGCCTAAGGATTTCCACTGTGTGTCTATTTTGCTTGAACAAGGAATCCCACGTGTCCTGATAGCACCATGCCTCTTTTACGTAAAAAAAAAAAAAAAAAAAAATTTAGGGCCAGAAATTTTTCAGGCCTTTGTGGAATATAAGAAGTGTCGTTGATCAGGTCAGCCCTTCCTTCTGTAAGCTCTCCACCAGTATTTTTCAACCTAGTAAAATGTTTAACATGAGTAAAAAGCATATCCTTATCACAGAATCGGCTGTTTGAGAGCAAGAGGTCTCTCAGCCCTGCAAGGGCCTACAGATAATCATTATGCATTCCGTGGTGCGCAATTTCTTCTGTGTTGGATTCTTTTCTTGCACTAGTCTCTAGGAAGACACAGTGGGATTCATAGTTTGTCTTCAGCTTTTCAGGCCACTGAAGAAGTTACTGAGATTTTAAGCTGGACACTGGTTTCCAAATGCCTGCAAAAGGTGTCCATCTCCCAAGGGTTCCGATGCCTTTGCCTGAAGTAAATGTGTGATGTTCTGATGGACAACAGGAAAATCTTGGTGAGAAGTTTTCTAGACTCCCCCACTGCTGTGACTTTATATTCCATTGGTGAGCAGGCCTGATGCCCAAGGCTTAGTTAATTGCACTACAGTTTGCGGAGGAGTATGTCACTTCTCAGCTAAAGACTCCTCTTCACTCCACAACTCTGTATATTGAGGGAATCTATTTCTCCTCCTCCTGTGGAAATAGAAGTCTCCTCTGTCAGATTCATAAGGGAGAAATCGGGCTTATTCTTTCAAGATGTTTTCCACTTTGGGATATGATACCAAAAATGAGAAAACAGTTTCCTTGTGTTGCTTTCCAGAAGATATCATTTGATTATTGCTGCAGTAGCATAAGGTATGACTTGTATCCTGCTAAGAATATAACAGATGGCTGCACAAGACCAGGGCTGTTTGATGCATTCCAACCCCAAACAACTTGAACTGATTGCCTGGATGATAGAATCTTAATACCATTTAGGCACCTTTTTTCCTGAGTATGTGCAGCGTGTGCTGGAGGTAAGAATATCTGCTACTAGAAAGTCAAAGAAAACAGTACATGTTCCACACTAAGGTTTCTTTGGTTCTAAAGTATCTGTGTATATTACTATCCACTGGCCTATCTAACTCCGCAGTCTAAGTTCATTTGGCTATTTCAGCATGCCTGCCCATGGATTTCCTCTACCTTTAATCCAGATTCATGTTGAATAATAGCTGTTGTAGCTTCTCCTTCCCTCCACCCCCCTTTAGTTATTTATTTTGTATTTTTTGCCAAGGGTGTGGTCCTTTATTTTCCTAGCATTGACCTTGTTTGGGATTTTAGGCTCCCTTTCTCTGTTGTCATGAAATTGTGCCCAAACATGACGCTTAAGTCAACTCAGCTTGAGCGGACTTAATGCTTTGGATGCATGGAAGGTGTCCTGAAGCTTTGAAAGCTGATTGGCTGTTATCCTTAGCAGGATATAACCCATGTAGCTAAGGGTACTGCAGTAATGATCATTTGAACATCCACTGTTCTGGTAAGTTTAACACAACTGTACTGTCTTTGGTGATGCATTACAGCTGATAAGGGAATTATATTAAATGGGGCTGCAAAGAAGTATGGAAGTCCTAGAAAAGATCATCTTGATTTGTTGTGCATCAAGTATCAAGTACTACTACAAGCTCAATTCCTGCCAGGAAAGCTGAATATTTTGGCAGACTAATTAAGCAGAAATTCTCATGGACCCACATGAATGGAAACTGGAACCACGGATTTTCAACATGTTGACATGCAAATGGGGAAGCCCAAACAGATCTTTTTGCCTGACCCCAGAACAACCAGTTGGACAAATTTTGCACAAGAACTCCTCACAAAAAAGCCTGGAAAGTGGATGCTCTGTCCTTCAGCTGGGAAAACCTGTCACTCTATGCCTTTCCCCCTCTGCCTCTACTCTCCAAGGTTCTACTAAGTCAAACAGGACAAACCAAAAATGATTTTGATTGCTCCAGACTGGCGTCGCCAACATTGGTACCCACTCCTACGCAGTCTGTCACAAATTTCTCCATGGCACCTGTCTCAGACACCTTCCTTGCTGTCTCAGCAGAACAACCAAATTCTGCACCCTCAGCTTTAAACTTTGGATCTTGCAGCTTGGCTGATCATTTAAATTCCCCCTTAGCATCCCTCAGCAAACCTGTGATGTAATTTTGAAAGCAAGAAGACCTAGTACTAGAAACTCTTATGCTGATAAATGGAAAATATTCTGTGCCTGGAATCAGTCTCCAGGAATAAGCACAGCAGTGCCCAATTTACCTCCGGTTTTGCAATACTTAACTGAGATGCTTCACAAGGGCCTGTCTTTCTCTTCTATAAAAATCCATGCCTCAGCCATTTCAGCTCATTACAACACAGAACCTCCCCTCTTCTCTCATCCTCTGCTAAAGCAATACCTCAAAGGGGCCACAAACTTGAGACCACCTAGGAGAGCTCCAACCCCTTCCTGGGATCTTAACTTTGTATTGGAGAAACTCTCTCTCCCTCCTTTCAAGCCAGTTGCTACTGCATATTTAAAATTTCTTTCCTTGATGAGAGCCTTCCTTTTAGCAATCACCTCAGCTAGAAGGATTTCTGAATTACAGGCCCTTATGGCAGTGGAGCCTTACATCATTTTTCATGCGGACAGGGTGTCACTCAGGACCAACGCATCCTTCATGCCCAAGTTGGTATCCAGTGCGGCTCTTAATCAGTCCATTCATTTGCCAACTTTCTTTCCCAAACCAGAGAACAAGGGGGAGTGGATTCTGCATTCATTGGATGTACACAGACAACTTAGATTTTACTTGGACAGGACTAAATCTAGAAGAAAGTCCAAACAACTGCTGGTAGCATTTGCTGCAGGGGCTGAGGGAAAGGCTATTTCAAAGCAAACCATTTCCAAATGGATAAGCCATTGTATTAATTTCTGCTATAAGTACCATGGAAAACCTATCCCCCAGGGGATCAGATCCCATTCCACCAGAGCTGCATCAACGTCTGCAGCCTTTCTCAGAGGTGTTCCTAACAGGGATATTCTAGAAGCTGCTACCTGGAGTTCAGTTCATACTTTCACCAAACATTATCATTTACCAATTTTCTGTAAATCCAGAGCTAGCTTTGCCACTGCTGTTTTGCAGGGCCTTATAGCCAGTCCTAATGCTGTATAAGTCCATCCTCCCAACCATAGCTTTGGGAATCTACCCAAATGTAATGACTGCAACAGTGAAACATAAAGAACATAGTACAGTTGTGTACACTTACCATAAATGTTGATTCACTGTTGCAGTCCTGGTTACCAGCCCCCTGTTTTTTCTCTTACTATGCCTCTACTTTCTTTTACTACACTTAAAAGCCTTTTTTGTGTATTTGCTTTTGTTTGGAGGTATATTTTTTGTGTTTTAAATTTATATATATATATTTTTTTCTCCCCGTTTGGGGGGCACCTGACATCTGGGGCAAGAAAAACTGATGTAATGGTGTCAGCTGCATGTTTTATACCCCTGACGACCTGACGTCATGGAAGAAGGGACAGCAACTGACGCAGGACCCAAGACTTTGTTAATCAGACCGACTGAGGGCAACCTGCCAGCAGATTACCCAAATATAATGACTGCAACAGTGAATACACTCTAACATCTACATTTATGGTAAGTGTACACAACTGTACTTTCTACATCCTCCCTCTTTGAGAAATAGCTCATACATTAATGACATTGATTGACATACAATTGTACAGAAGTAATCCTTTGACATACAGTTATTCAAAACTATATACGCATAGCCAATCACATCCCGGTTGCTGCGCATTTCACACTGGGTCTGGAAATGCTACCAAATTATATGACAAAATTTTGAACTAGGTCTAGCAATGGGGGGACTGTCTTTACTGAATCTTCAACTTTGGGGACATCATCAGGAACAGAAGTAGGTGTTGAGACACATTCTTCAATAGAAACAATATCTGAATTGCTCTGAGATCTAGTGTCTGTGTCACAGGAACGATGCTGTGATATCTGTTCTGCAACAGGAAGGGCGATATCTATGGTTCCTCCTGTAATCTGTACTTCTTGATTCTATGAAATAGGATCTCGGCTCGGCACATATATCTGTCACTTAACCAGTCTGGTCAAAGCCTTTTGCCTTTTGTATCCTCACTCTTTTTTCAACAGACTGAGATCTCATTTTATTGTAGTTGGACTTCTGAAAAGAACGCTTTCTGAATAGTTGGGCTTTGATAGCTCTGTTTTTAGCTTTAGGCACCAACAATCTGTAACTGATAGGCAGGGTTGTTCTGGTTTGCCTAGATAGAAGTGTCTGAGCAGGTGAGCCAAGAATGTGGTCACGGGGCATATTTCTGAGACTTGAGTAAATTCAAAAAGCATCAGTATTGTCATGCTTTGACCTCTCTAGCAATTGCTTTGCACTCTGTACTTCATGCTCACTCAAGCCATTTGACTGTGGGTATTCTGGACTACTAGTAATATGAACAAAGTCGCGCTCTTTTGCAAATTTCTAAAACATTTGACTGGTAAACTGGGTACTGTTGTCAGAGATAAGTTTATGTGGACTAGCGTGGACTGAGAAATGTTTTCACCTTAGTAATAACAGTGGTGGACGTAAGGTTAGGTAGTAAACTGATCTTAAACCACTTCAAATAAGAGTCTACCAACACTAAGTAATGCTGATTGTTCCACTTGAATATGTCAGTGGCTACTGTTGACCAAGGTAATTCAGGAATTGGCTACTGTTGACCAAGGTAATTCAGGAATTTGGTTTAGCTGAAGTGGCTCTTTTTGCAAATGGGGTTTAGTATTATTGCATATTGAACATGAAGAAAGTACTTTATCAATGTCTTTTGATAGAGAAGGCCAAAATACTAGTCCTCTCACCCTTCTTTTGGTAGAATCAGAACCTGGGTGGCCATGATGTAAAATCTGGATATATTCATGTTGTAAGGAAATAGGAACAACAACTTTAGGACCTATGAAAATACCATCTTCCATCAACATCTCATCTCTATAAGGAAAATAAGGTTGCATTCCTGTCTGTACACAAGTTTGCTTTGATGGCCATCCAGTAGCAATGAAGTGGTTTTGCTTTTGTAATATTGGATCAGTCTTTGTGTGATCTCTCAGCTCATCGAGTCTCATGGTAGAAAAATAATGCACTTCCGTGACATCTTAGTCAGAATTCTCTGCATCAAGCTGTTCCGTTTTATTTCTGAGCAATCTGGATAAGGTGTCACCCAGATTGCCTTTTGTGTAGACCATTTTGAAGTTATACTTCTGCAGTCTGAGCATCATTCTTTGTAATCTTGCTGGAGCTGTTTGCATAGGCTTTTTTAAAATGATGACTAGAGGTTGATGCTCAGTCTCTATCTGAATAGCTAAACAATAAATATAATCATGGAACTTCGAACATGCAAACGCAATTGACAACAGTTCTTTCTCAATTTGAGCATGTTGCATTTTAGTTTGGGTAAGAGTTCTAGATGCATAGGCTACTGACCTGCCTTCTTGAAGAATAACTACACCAAGACCAAACTTTGAAGAATCACAGGAAAGAATTAGTGGTTTATTGACATCATAATATCTTAATGTGGGGGTGGGTGACAGTTTTCTGCTTGAGGTCATCAAATGCTCTCTGGTGATGTTCTGGTCATGACCATGGAACATTTTTGTGCATCAGCTCTGTTAAACATGTTGTCAACTCACTAAAGTCTGGTATAAACTTGCCCAAATAGTTAAAAATACCAAGGAAACACTGTAGGGCTTGGACATTGTCCAGTGCTAGCATCTCAAGAATGGCTGCTTGCTTATATGGAATCTGGTCTTAAGCCAGTGCTAGTGAATAAATGACCTGCATATGTGACTTTTGGTAGTCTGAACTTAGATTTCAGAGGACTGACTTCAAGTGCTCTGTCTAGAGCTTTCTTGACATTTCTGACATGCTGTGTTTCACCATTGCCTCCAACCAATAAATCATCTACTACTATGGCACATGGATAATCGAAAAAATTTGTTCCATTGCACACTGAAAGACTTCACTTGCAGAATTTATTCCAAAAGGGCATCCTGAGAAATCTGTCTACCAAATGGAGTCCTGAATGTAGTCAGTAGTGAAGATTTGCGATCAAGCATCACTTGCCAAAATGAACTCTGTATCCAGGACAGAAAAAATAGTGGCATTTGGCAACAGGGCTGCGACTTCCTTGACTGTACACTTAGGATGGAGAGGACTGTACACTTAGGATGGAGAGGTGTCTCTAATGCTTTGTTCAAGTCTCATGGGTCAATGCATATTCTGATTTCATCTGAGCTGTTTTTATGAACAGTTGCCATGGAAGATACTCATTCAGTTGGTTCTGTAACTGGACAAATTACACCTTACTGCACCATTTTTTCCAGCTGGGCCTTGACTTTGTTCTGCACAGCCATCAGAACTCTCCTTGCTGGTCTGACCACTGGACTGACCTCTGGGTCTATTTTCATAGAGTGCACCACTGGAAGTTTGCTTAACTTTTCATTGAAAACAGCATATTCTGAGAAAATGGTGTTGGTGAAACTGGAACTAGGACATGTGCTTACACAATGGACTTTTTTGGTAAAAGAAAGCAGTTTCATTCTCAAACTGAGACCCAACAATGACTGCACAGGTATTCGGACTCCATAGAATTGTAAGCTGTAACTGTTCCCAGCTGAGTAACATGAAAGCACTACTGAGCCTTCGGTTTGAATTTCTTCACCTCAATAAGCTACACTGGCCTGACTGCCCAACCTCCTAACCTGCAATCAGCTCGGTCTACATCATTTTATCTATTACCTCCCCAATAAGTGTCCTGCCCTCAAAAACTTAGTACATCACTCAGCCAAAAGGCCTCTTAGATCATCAAGCAAACTACTACTAGAAGTCACCAACAGCTACAGTAGCTTTGGAGACGCTATATAGTAGTTCAGTGGCTAAAAAATGGAACTCTCCCCACTAGCATACAAAACACATCGTCCAAAGCCTCCTTTAAAAACCTCATTAGGCAGTATCTCAAGCAAAGTTGGCAGTGCCATGCCTGCTCCCCAGGCTAGTGAAAGCGGATAAGGTACACATACTAAACCTAGAGTACTTAATAATAGTTTTCACTTTTACACTCAAACACTGGCTAATGTACAATCTATGTACTGTACCTGTGTACTACGTATGTATTCTACCATTGTTCCAAATTTCATCTGTACACCACAAATCTATTAATTGGCTTTATTTTTAAATTAATATTTTCTTGTTTGTTCTCTCTGCTGTAACTGTTGATGTGCTGCATATCACTGTAAAAACATGTCTATTGTAATTTGTGTGTATACTGATCATGCCTAACTATTTAAATGTTGCTATAATTTTTCTATGTGGAGCTTTTCTCCCCGGGCCTCTGCTGAAAAAGTGCCTTTTTGGCTCAGTCAGACACCCCTGGTTAACAAATGTAAAATAAATAAAATAAATAAGCAACAAGTTTCTCACAATCAGCCAAATTAAGTTGCTCACCAGCTCTCACTTTGGCAAATGTTTCTGCTGACATAACATTACACTTTGAACCACTGTCTACTTTGAGCTCCATGGGTTTAGCATTGATCAGGACAATACAAAACACTTAATTCTTTGCCAACAAATGTACTGCATTAATCTTTTCAACAACCACTGATACACAATCTGCATTGAAAGTAGGGTTGCAGGTTTTTACATGATCAACTTGCTTTTTTAAGTGACCCTTCTTTATAACTGAGTGAGGTTTGCTTGATTTGCAAAACTTTTGAAAATGGTTCCATCTTTTACACATGTGACATTGCTGACAAAATACTCAGCACGTATCTCTCTCAGACTCTTGATTGGCATCACAATTGTGACATTTAACAATAAAACTTGACCTGGATTTTGCTGACTCACCCTTGTACTGCACTGAGCATGTCCATTTTACTGAACTAGACCTAGAACTTGCTGGAAAGCTGTGTGACCTCCCAGGAGAACCCGCAGGGGCTGCAACTACCATGTGCTTAGGCCTGTTGCTGCTAGCCACATGTTTCATGCTGTCTGCATTTGCTCTGAAGCCTGCTGAAACCATGCTTTTTTCACTTGCAAGCCTACTTGTATGCCTTTCTGTGAGCTCATGGATTTGACAAATCTGAATAGCTTTGCTCAATGTTAAATCACTGTCACAAAGCAAAATCTTTCTCACTGCAGCATTAACAATGCGCAAGCCTGTCCTTTATCAACTCTTCTGTCATATCACCAAATGTGCTGCACGTTTTATTTTTATTCCTCAAGTCAGTAATGTAAACTGCAAATGTTTCTCCTGGCTTTTGGTCTCTTGTATAAAATAAGTGTCTCTTTAATGTAATATTTTTCTGGGAGTTGCACATTTCTCTAAATTTACATTTCAAGCACTTGGAGGTCCTCCCTTGATTCAGCCGGTACAACAGTATGACTGTTTTCCTCCTCTCCTGCATATACTGCTGGTGCATACACAAATGAGTGCTCTCTTTCAATGGCGTCTGACCCTGCTAGGCTAAGCAAAATAAATGCCCTGGTACATGCATCTTTGTCAGAAAAAGCTGCTTGTATGAAAATATTGCATTCCTGCTCAAGTACTCTCCAGTTCTCTGCAATATGATCCAATGTAAGTGGACTTGCTCTGCAAAATGCCTCTGCCATATTAACACACTCTAGTGAAGGCGCTTGCAATTATGGACAAGCATACACACACACACATGCCAGAAATTCATGCATGAACTTCTAATTATGCCCAGCAGCGCAAGGAGCCTCTAAACAACTGAACTTTGCAAAATAAGTCTTCATAGCACAAGAACACTTTTGAAATCACTGTACTTTGCAAAATCACCTCTTATCAGTGTAAGAAACATTTCAAAATGATTGCACGTTGCAAATAAACTGGGCCGAAGAAGCTCAGAGTAAGACGTTTCAAAATGATTGCACTTTGCAAATTAACTGTGTACAGCACACTGCAACTCTTCTGAAATGGCTGTACTTTGCTAAATAACTGCGCAGTGTAAGAAACACACTGAAATGGCTTTACTCTGCGAATAAATGCACACAGCACAAGAAACTTTTTGAAATGGCTGTATTCTGACTTTACACAATAGTTGCACTTTACACACAGTAAACTGTTTGGAATATAAATGCACAGTAATAAAGCACACACTGTAAGCACTTTACACACACTGAGATACTTCGGGCAACTTTAGTTATACTTTGAATAGCTTTGGTCAATGCAAAATATAGCTCATGCCCAAAATACAGTTTGCCAAAAAACATGCACTTGCCTTGCTTTCTTATACTTTGCCCTTTTGTTATTTTTATGCCCATGTAACCTCTTTTTACACTACTTATACTTTTCTTGTACTTGTTTTGCACTAAACAGGATCATTTTACTTTAAAGATGCTAACTCCGAGGCAACTCTGAACCCGTTATGAACTTTTCTGATTATATCAAGTATCGTAATTCTGAACATCTCATTTAATCAATGATGCTTTTTGTGTCTTTCGTTTGACTAATATATTTTTGTTTAATTAATGCGTTCGGTGCCTTTTGAATGCTCCATATTGTTTCTTTTACAAAATAAATCATTTTTTGCAAGTTTTGGTTACCTGTAGTTTTGTTCTGGCTCTTTTGCACCCAGTCTGTTCAACATGCCTTCACTGTTAACTCTGCACCTCGTGGCTTGAAGAAGCAGTCTCCTGAATCCCGGTTCTGACGCCATGTTGCTCATCTGGTCAGGATAAAACAGATGAACAGTTGTGGGTTCTGTTCAAGCAGCTTTATTATATACAAACACACCAGGATTGAGGCTTAGTAACTTAAACTTAGATAAACTTATAAACAGAATGATTACCATGCTCATACATGTTCACACTCTGGCTGCTGTCTGAAAATGGTACTGCTGCCTGCAGATGTTCACTATTTATATGCATGTACCACACTTGGAAATACTTCTTAAAAATACAGCACACTCACTCTGTTCTGCAGCACCGATCATTCCTAGGTTCCCCTTCCAATGTCTTGTCTTGAAAGTCAACTCTCAACAAGGCCCCACCTGGTTGTCAGTGGTTTACAACAAATGAGTGCTGAACATCATAGACAGAGGTTATAGGTGACACTGGAAGGAACATCTGTCTCTTTTCAGGGGGTTTCTCCCTCACCCTCCAGACCAGTCTTTGTTATTGCCTCCTATTCTCTGGCACACCCTGGGCTTAAAGGTCATGGAGCCTGTTCTTCCTTTGTCGAGAATAAAAGGTTTCTACTCTAGAATTTTTGTGGTCCCCAAAAGCCAGTGGTCGTGGAGACCAGTGTTGGACTTAACCTTTCTGAGTACTTTTATCAAGGTCCCGAAGTGATGCTCACCCTGCAAGACAGTACTTTCTCTTTTGCTGGATCATTACTTCATGGTGACCGTGAACTTGAAGGATGCATATCATCATATCCCCATTGCTTATCACTTCAGGAAATTTGAGATTTGTTGTGTCTGGTTATCACTGTCAGTTCTCTGTGTTGCCCATTGGGCTGTCCACTTAACCTAGGGTGTTTATAAAATGCTTTGCTCCAGTAGTGGCTCACTGCTGGACTCTTGACATTCACATTTTTCCTTATTTGGATGACTTGCTGATCTATGCAAAGTCTGTATCCAGGTGCTTGGAATTGCTAGAGAAGGTCTTGACCTTTGTCCCAGCTAGGGTTTGTTGAACCTTTGGAAGTTGTGCCTCACACTGTTTGAAAGACTCATCTTCCTGGGGTGCCTAATTGACCCTGACAAAAGAATGTCCTTTCTTCCCAGAAGTGAAGGTCCTGCCCTACCAGACAATATCTTGGGTATTTTCCAGGGGGAATTTTGGCTCGGGAAGAGAATTCCTAAAAATTCTAGGACTTATGACATTCTTGACTGTCATGATACCACTGGCCTATCTCCAAATGAGGAAAATTCAATGGTATATATGAAATTGTAGGACCAAGCACTTATATTCCCTGAGATCCCAGTTGCTGGTGCTGGACTTCATCAGATGAGAGTTAGTGTGATGGAGACCACTTCTGAGTATCAATCCAGGACTTACCTTCTTCGTCCCTTTTCCAGCACAATCTGCACAGACAGATTCATCTGACTTTTCTTGAGTTGTCGGTGGGAATGCAAGTGCAGGCCACTTAGAGCCCTAAGGATGCATAAACGCACATCAATATCAAGGAAATGTTGATTCATGCCTTGAAGTTGTTCATATTGATCTGTGCTTTAGTAGCCTAAGCACTATGGGTTATATCCCTGCAAGGATATAACCGGCCAGCTTCCAAAGCTTTAGGGCACCTTCCCTATGCCTACTCAGCATGAGCTGAGCTGATTAAAAAGACAGATTTGGGCACCAAGCCCTTCAGAGCTTTCCTAATGCGACAAGGCTTACTAAAAGGGCATTGTTAGAGCTGCATTTCTTTCCTGGACTGTTGTATTTTCTCTTGAATGTCCTCTTAAGAAGACAAGAGGTAACTAGGGATTGTTCAACTGTTTTTGAAAGTGCTGTTTGGTAAGCAGCAAGTATTGAAGCTGCAGGTAGTCATGGCAGTATGTTCACTTTTTTTTTTTTTTTTTTGAGGGTTACTGTATGAGTGGACACATCTGATATCAACACAGATGCAAAGACACGTGTCTTTGCATGCTAGATGTGTTGGGCTGTGGGTTTGAGTTGGTTAGAGTAATTTGTAAATGATGATCTCTCTTTTTGGTAATGGAAATTGTGGATGAATTTTGTTTAAATCATTTGTTATCAAGTGGATATTTAGCTAAATGCAAAGGCTGCTTTGTGTGTGAAACTGCTACAGAAAATTTTAAGGAAAACAATGAGCATTGTAATAAATGTTATGCTAAACCACATACATCTGATGGCATTCAAATCTGCCCTTTCCCAAAGATTAAAACTTTAATTTAGCAGTTTAGACTGGTTTAAACCAACAAGCCAACTCAAACAGATGACAATATTCTATCATCGGTTATGTTTGCCAGTAAAGCAAGAGGGGACTTTGGTGGATTTGGTGAATTATCAATTCATTTCATAAAATTTGAGAATGGGAGTTAGTGGGGAATGTACTGAATGATATGTTATACAAAGTCAATAAATCTTTTCCTGTGGTTAATTTGACAATACTGCAAGGTACAGGTGATTCAGGTAATGTATTTAGCAAAAATGGTTCTGTGTCCATAAATACATTTATAGAATGAGAAAGAAGAATGCTCAGTTTATAATTCTTGTGCTCAGTCTCTTAAGTGTCATTATAGGATTACAGGTGGAAATCAATGTACACTAATGGTGGACTATGATTGTCTTGTCAGAATCTGATTGTAATATAGCTAATTATAACACCAATGTTCACAACTTTGTGTTAATAATTGGGGACTCATTAAGAAGTGTAAGAAACAATTCCAAGGATAAATAGGTAACCGGTCACTGTCACCTTTACATGATAGCAATATGTCAAATATAAAAGATGGCATCAAATGCTTATTTGCAGAAGGAACAAGATATGACCTTGCTGCTGTGTGTTGATGTAAAAATGTAGGAAGAACTAATGGTGCATTCCAAGTAGCTGTAAACAACATTATTGTTTGTTTTCAGCAATCATCTTCCAATTCCACGTTTTCAGGGTGAGATTAGATGACAAGCAAGGTCTTTCACAAATTGGGTAAGGTGCAAATCTTTACATATTTCTTTGCAAGTAATCCATCTTCAGGAATTGTTTGAAAGAAATTAAGTTATTTCGTAAGTACAGGTTGCATTTAAGTAGTTTGGGCAACAGAATAATTTGCACTCAGTTGACTTAATTTTTTAATGTGAAGTCATTTAGCTACAAGCCAGAGTTGTTGGTGCTCATTAAAGTCCTTAAAAATGTTATATGAGCGAGTCAAAAAAACTTAGCAAGATCCAAAAAAAACATCAGCAGCTAGCGAGTTATCCCATGAGCTAACAATCTGCTCATAAAAGCATATCAAATTGCTGACACATGATCTACCTGAAAGGAATCCATGTTGATATTTACCAGAGCTAACGTCCAGAACCTGCTTGCAGGAAAGCCACACTGCCCTCTCAAAGCACTTGCCTAATATGCAAGTCAAATTAATAGGTCAATAGCTCACTTTCGTATCTCCTGGTTTACTTTTCAAATTGGGAACTATTATAGCTTACTTCCACAGTTCAGGAACAAATGCTTCCTTGAATGATTTTGGAAGAAATAAGTTTAACATGGAATCAACTTTTCAGATATTCTTTTAAAAAAATATACAAACCATTAGGACCTACGTGTGAGTTTTGATTTATTTCAGAAAAGGCTTGCTTTATCATTTCTCTCATTTACATTGGGACAGTTGGCAGAGTTTACAGTCATCTAGAAGAAAACACAATCATGGCAACAGAACAAAAGGGTAATAAAAGAAAATCATATGGAACAAAGGATCATTTATTTTTAAACAGTCATAACAAGACCTGTAAAAAGGGGAAGAATCCAAGTATGGCATGGATAGACTATAAAAAGCATATGGCAGTATCCTGCATTCATGGATAAAAAGTCCTTAAAAATGAATTAAGATGCAACCTATACTGATCAATTACATTACAGTGACCATGAAACTGTGGCAAATCACTTTGCAATTAAGCCGTGATAGGACGCACCATTTTTCCTGGGATAAAAATTCAAAGGGGGATATTCCAGGGGTGACTGTCACCACTGCTATTGTGTCTCACCCTTAACTCATTAAGCTGTTTACTGAACAGATTGTCATGGCTACAATTTGACTCCCAGAAAACAACCAAGTGTAAAGACTTTTCTTTTTGTAGATTTACAACTGTATAGATCAGATGAGGAACTGAAAGCGCAACTGCAAGTGCTCAAAACATTTTCAAATGATATAAGAATGTTTAAAGCAGGAAAACTCCAATACCAAGAAAACAGCTTGTGACAGAAATGAGATATAAAAGAGCTAGAACAAGAGGAAGAGTATAAATATTTGGGATTTGAAGGATCAACAATAAAACCTGAACAAACGTGAATAAAACTTAGTAGGGAATATTTTAGAAGACAAATTAATACAGAAAATAGCGCTGACATCTAGGAACAAAGTCCAAGCTATAAACCAATTTTCTCTTCCTGTCCTAACTTGCAGTTTTGGAGTGACTGACTAGCACCAAAAGGTGTTGGATAGGTTAGACAGGAAAACAAGGCGGATGTTTCATGCTCATCAAATGATTTATAAAATCAGTGCCTACCCAAGATTATATATTCCCCATTCAGAATACAGTATGGGCTTCCTCAAAATTGATTAATACATATAGATATGCAGTGGGGCTGCAAACATATCTGCTGAACTCTCAAGACCGAAACGTAGGGAAAGTTTTGAAACATGAGGAGAATAAGTCTTAAAATGACTTTCCCTGCTTTGTGTAGCAGAAGCACATCTGCATCAAGCAGGAATGGAAATCAAACTAGAAGTAGATAAAAATCAGGCAGTAACTGACTATGCCAAAAAACAAAAGAAAAAATACAAGGTGAAAGATCAGATGAGTAGGCAAGAAATGTAGAAAATGCATAAATTTAGTTGCAAGTATAGAAAAGTCTTGGAACAAACTCATGTCACAAATCACAAATAGTATAAATCTATATTTTTTTCTCAGCTTATCAATACTCCAAGAAGATACAGCAAAGATCTTACCTGCAATCCATCATAGGCTGGATCCTAGTATCCCACCCTGCCAGTTACCCCTCTCTTCCTGTACACTGTCTAGTTCTCTGAGCAATCTGCCAGCTTATACCCTTAGAAAAACTACCAACAAAGAGTACACACTGTAAAATTAGTTATGAATTCAACTAATTTTTGTCAGCATAAATTCAACAATCTCCTTCATAAAATAGACTGGACATCCCTTAAACCACTACCCCCTTAACAATGCTGTAGTATGCTTTAATAACACATTCCTTCACATACTTACTACCATAGCTCCCATTCATATGAAAATAATCAAAAAGAACTCAACATCATGGTTCTCTAAAGAATGTAAATACCTGATGAAGCAAAGGGACCAAGCCTGGACAACCTGGAAACTAAATAAAAATGAACAAAACCATGCCAATTTCAAAACACTACGCAACAAACTGGCAAAACTATTTAACAGAGATAAGAAGTCATAGTATTCCAAGCTTCAACTCTAGCATAAAAACAACCCCAAAAATGTTGGCACTCAATATCTTCTCTACTTAACCCTGGATCAAACCAACAGCACGTCCCATCACCTGATACCCCTCCATTACAAATAGCCGAAAACTTAAACATGCACTTCATAAAATCAGTATCAGACCTACTAACTAATACCACTAATGCTGGACCCCCACTCCCACCCTTCTACCTATTCAGACACCAACACTATACCATCAACTACTTCTAACCCTGTCATTAATAACCCCCCCTACTCAACAAAATGTCATACAAACCCCATTCTCATTTAAGCCCATACTCACTGACACCATTAAGAAACTGCTACAAAAACTTGAACCCTGCTCCACCTCAGCTGATAATCTTCCACCACACTACCTCAAGCTGGCTGCCAACTCAATTAGCTACCCAGTCAGTATCCTGAAAAATAGGTCTTTATCTGAATCAGAAGTACCTGCCATATGGAAACAATCTCACATTACCCCTTTCACAAAGAAGGCAACTCTTTTGAAACATCCAATTTCCATCTATCCATCTTGTCACCCATATCCAAAATTCTCAAAAGAGGTATCAATCAGCAGGTAATGCAATATCGATTGCAAAACAATATTTTAACCAAAACCCAACATGGCTTCCACCTCAGCCACAACCTAGTATCCTTTACAGACACCGTGAACAAGGCCAAAGATGCAGGATGCTATACAGCCTCAGTATTCCTGGACCTCTCCAAGGCCTTTGACAGTGTCTCACCCCTTACTATTGAACACACTAACTTAGGCTTCTCACATAACACAGTAAAAGGGTATCAAAGCTACCTCAAGGATCATAAACAAGCAGTGAGATGGTCTAATGAACTCTTACTCTTTCTCGACAACACTACTGGAGTTCCTCAAAGCTTCATCCTCGGACCCTACTCCTCAATAGTTTCACAAACAACCTTCACACTGCCTCTCATCCTGGAGCCCTCATTCAATATGCTTATTCCACCATAATCTGTATCGCTCAATAATTACTTGAGCTACTTTCAAAAGCTCAACAGTCATTTACTGCAGTCGAATCCTGGCTAAGAGATACCCAACTCTTTCTTAATCCAAAGAAGTCTAGACGAGTACTCTTGTACCCCTCAAAACACCTCCCCTGTCACTGATCATTTCAACATCCTTGCATCTGGCAACACAGTCACAGAAATAGTGTAAGAAACCAAACTTCTAGGAGTTATCATTGACAAACTTTCATTTGAGCCCCCATATACAGCAACATCTAAAGAAAACTCATCAAAACTGGGACTTCTTACATAAAAACAAACCTTTCTTAACTACAGCAACCAAAATTACCCTTGTAAAAACATTTTTATTTCCCTCCCTTCTTTACAGTGCCCCTATCCTAACTTACAAACCTTAAGCAAGATGGAACAGTGCTACAAAGTTGCAAAGTTTGCCACAAACTCTAAATATTGCACACAACACAGTAAACCACCACTAGAACTAAACTGGCTTGAACTCCCCAACCAACTTGCCTTTATTCAGCTATCCACCTTGCACAACTTTATTTTCAAGCCTTCTGTCTGCCCTGCACTAGCTGATCTAGTGGCACCTTACACACCAAATCGATCCCTATGATCAGAAGACAAAAATCTCTTAGCTATCTCAAAACGCACAAGAAAA
Source organism: Protopterus annectens (assembly GCF_019279795.1). Lineage (NCBI taxonomy): Eukaryota > Metazoa > Chordata > Ceratodontiformes > Protopteridae > Protopterus > Protopterus annectens. The sequence continues at coordinate 236,990,406 of NC_056743.1, read as the reverse complement.
CCAGGTCTCTCTCTATATTCATGCTGTCTCTCTACACTATGGAATTCACTACCTCTAGCTACCAGGTTTATGCCTGGCCTAACCCATTTCAAAGTCTCTCTAAAAAAAATCTGCTCCTGCATAAAGCCTAACTAATGCTCAGCTCTTCTTTTTCTTCCACACTAGCCTCATCTTCCTCTTCTGTCACATTTCACTCCCTCAGTCTGCAAGATCCTAAAGCTTTCCTAACTCCTCCTTTGTTTCTATACCATATCCTTAAACTACTGCTCAGGCTGTAATGCCTCTGTTCTTAACTCTCTTACTATCTTCTGCATCACTAACTTTCTGGCTATTATTTTCCTAACTGAAACCAGCATTCTATATTTTCATGTACTATAAGTCAATATCATATATAGTGTACAAAAATAGTATGTAGGTAGTACAATCTACTCATAGGTTATGTATATGGTGAGAGTGACTGTTTGTTTTAACTCTATAGAATTGCCTAGATGTGTAGCATATTTTGTTCCATAGTTTGTTTTTTCAGCTTATTTTTGTACAGTATTTCTCATGTCATCTGTATGGTATTGGATTATACTGCATTTCTATTGTACTGTATGTACAGCATTTTTCCCTGGGCTTCCACTGAAAATGGGTTCTGCAGAGCAGTCAGACCACCCTGGTAAACAAATGTCAAATAAAAATGTTGATCAGCACCAAATGCAGGAACGGTTAAGGAGAGGTGAATTGGCAGCCCAAGACAGTGGACTACATACACGTTGGTTTACAAAGTCCACTGAACATGTGGAAGAAACAGACAAATGTAGGCTGTGTAAAACTGAATTGGAGACGGCCACACATCTTGTGGCTGACTGTGATATACTAATGGCAGTAGGACTGTATACTGAAAGGCATAATGTGGCAAGACTGTTGTATTGGGGATTGTGGAAACATTATAAAACTGAAGTAGCTGAAAAAGATTGAAAACATTAAACACAAAACATTATAAAAAAATGAAGTTTATATCACATGAGATCATCCCATACCAACAGTTCAACAAATAGATGCGAGAAAACCAGATACAGTAATCAATGAAAAGAAGACAAAAGTAGCACTGATCATTGAAACTGCTACACCCAGTGACTACAGTTTCTTATGTACAGAGAGAGAGAGACAAAATCATAAAATACCAGGATTTGCAGGCAGAAACAAGGGCAATGTGGAAAAAAGATAAACAGACCATTCCAGTAGTAGTAGGAGCAATGGGTCTTACAAAAAATAATTTACAGTCATACTTAGATATGTTACAGATGCATGTAACTTGATATGAATTACATAAGGAGTCATTACTGGGAACATTGCAGGTGCTACTATGAGCACTTCTGGCTAACAAAGATTGAAACAATACTAATTTCATGAACTTTAATCATACTTTGACTTAGGAATGGGGTCCATTCCCATCATGGTATTAGAAATACAAAAGACTTGGCGATATTAAAAAAAAATGTACAATTACCTCTAACTAGGTAAATAATTTCCCAAGAAATAATTTCCTAAGATCCCTTCGGAGTAATTACACAAACAATCTTCAAACAAGTTCACTAATACATTTGAGTCAGTGATTGAGACTCATCTTTTAATGTTGCACTGGAAGAATTATCTGTACTATAATTTCTTAAATGTTTAAATAAACTTTTGCTGTTATCCTTCAGATTAGCTGTTAAATATACCTCATAACAAGAGCCTACTCTTAATAGTCATAAGGTACATTTCTCTGAATTTGCTGTAATACTACTATTTGAAACCAAAGGAGAACTTTTGTATCTTCTCCACAAATATATATATTTTTCCTTCTTAGTTTAGATATCTTCAACTCCACCAGGGTTGTCTATCACCTTTACATAGTATTTTAACTAACTGTACAATAACAGTCTATTAAAGTAACAAAATTGTAAAACCATCCCAGTTTTTAGTTTTATCTTTATTTTCAAAATTATCCTAGCACTCTCAAGTTTCAGTAGCCTCCTTAACTGGCTCAGTCTGTTTGATAATTTTTCACTGCCTTCATAATGCTTAAGCAACTTAAGATAAGTGAAAAACAACCTTAAAGCACACACTTAAATGTCTGGAGCTTCACAACTCGGGACCTGTATTACAACCATCAAGATTTAATCTCTTAGAGATCAAACAGCATCTAATAGGTTAGTTCTTCTACTGCCTCATTCACTATTTGAGTATAACATTTGTCAAACTTTCAGTTATCAAATAGTTTAATGCCTCTGATGTAAGCAAGAGCTACGCAGTCTACATTAGGAGCATTTAGGTTCTCAACAATTATTTTGTCTTGGTTTACCCGGAAAGTCCGACTGGGTAATACCGATTTTCAGTGGAAGCCTGGGGAGAAAAGCTCCATTTGCTTACGTTGCATTATATGAACTTCCAGTTAAACACAGAGTAGCTACATTTCTATTTACAATTAAACAAACAGTAGTTACATTTATACATTCTAAGACTTTCCAGAGGTTGAAGGTACTAAAGAGACAGCCCACATGCAGCTCCACCTTATCCAAAAAACTCTTCTTAAAGATTTAAAACTTGATCATCTATCTCATTTGAAATACTAGATCAGTAAAAAATTACTACATCCATTTTAGCTCGAATGACTTGTATACTCGCTATGAGAAGTTCAGAGACCATGTCATTAAATTTTGTGACAGAATCATACTTGCTAGTTACACAGATGGACACCCTACCTCCTCTCTCAACAGTTATAAAACTGCAATAACCAGACACACCTGGTATTACTACTGGTTTGTTATTGTATGTAACTGAACCAAGTTTCTGCAATCAATAACCCCATCAGTCCTATTAGCTCTACAGGCCTCTAAATCTTCTAATTTATTATTTAAACTAAGCATTTAACATAAGACATTTCAAGCTTATCTTAATTATCAGTTACACTGATAATTGACCTATTAATTGGACTTGCATATTGGGCAAGTGCTTTAAGAGGACATTGGCTTTCCTGCAAGCAGGTTCTATACTTTAGTTCTGGTAAATATCAACATGGATTCCTTTCAGGTAGATCATGTGTCAGTAATTTGATATGCTTTTATGAGCAGATTGTTAGCTCATGGGATAACTTGCTAGCTGATGATGTGTTTTTGGATCTGGCTAAGTTTTTTGACTCGCTCATATAACATTAAGGACTTTAATGAGCACCAACAACTCTGGCTTGTAGCTAAATGGGTATCTAAATGGCTACTGGGTAGAACCTTCAGAGTGATTAAAAATTCTTATTCCAAGCGTATGATGGTCAGGGGAATGCCTCAGGATTTAGTCTTGGGGGAACTCTTATTTTATCTACTGATGTCAGAATGTCCAAAGTTTAATTCTGTATGATTAAACAATTTTGATGATATTCAGAAAGGGCTTTTAGTAAGCAATACTAGTAATTATTTGTTGTCATTTAACTTGGGTAATCTATATGAGTGAATAACTAAAAGGTATGAGATTTAACAATGGTAGAATGTACAATTTTACATTTTAAGCATTGTAATCAGTAACGTTACTCACTGGATAATCAGACCTCGTTTCTTCTGAGATAATGAGATATCTAGATATCATGGTAGATACAAATCTTAACTTTGAAATTAATGTGATAAACATTGGTAGGAAATTTTGTTGCTTTGAGGAATGTCCTTCAATGTTTCTCAAGCAGAGCTAGTTGGGTGTTATTGAAGATCTATTTAACAAGTATAAGACCTGTTATTGAATATGGGGCTCTTTTATGTGCGTTAAATGTTTTGCAACTGAAGAAGCTGGAACAGATTCAGAAATCCTTTACCAGACCGGTGTCTATCAAACTTTTTCTTATAAAGACAGACTGGTATATGTTTCTTTGTATTCTTTGGCTTACCGATTTCTAGAAGGTCACATTATTTTATATATATATATATATATATATATATATATATATATATATATATATGCCTTAAGGACAAATTATCAGTTGCTATATTGGATATTGACTTTATTGTTGATCATGGTATTGGTACACGGAATGAAACTTTAGATGCAAGAATTCCAATTTGAAGTTGGAGATCTTTTCTTTCATATTAGGACAGGAAGTGTGCGCCATTGATTACCTATACATGTAAGACTGGCAAATGATTTATCAACATTTAAACAGGCGTTAAATAACTGGCTTTCTAAAATTCTATATTCTCCAGTGGTGTCTATTAGGGAAATTTTAAATTGGCTAGGAGAGATTCCCAGATCTCGTTTGCCGCTAAACAGTATCTGGTTGCTCTTGCTACTGGCTCTGGCTAAGTAGATTTTTCCCTTCAATATTTTGAAAATATTGCTAACTTATCTAACTAGTTTTTTTTACATTTAATATTTGCTAAGCTGAATTTGGTGTGTTTTTCCTTTTTCTACCTATGTTTTCACTGCTGTTGGCCATTGTTTCCTTGTAAGGTCTTTTCCTCTTATCCCGGCTTTAAAATTAGGTATTAGAAGACCGTTTTTAGTTAGAGGGCTTTCTTCCCTTTATTTTCTCCTCCTTAATCTCCTTAAGGCTGGTTCATTTAAATAAGAGAGCTGCCGTAGCCCGTTTAACTTAGAAGGCTTTCCCTTTGTTGCTCCTCGTCTAGCCCATTTTAGTTAGGGGGCTTTCTTTCCCTCAAACTCCTCAAGGCTGGTTTGTTTGAATTGGGGATCTGACTTAGCCCGTTTAACGTAGAGGGCTTTTCCCTTTACACTAAGTGTGTTTTGTTGTTGTGATCTGTGTTCGTCCTAAAAAAAAAATAGTAGAATATATATTTTTATATATTGCTAGTTATTTGATTTCTTTGTTGCTGACTAGTGCTACGTCTTCAAAGGATTCTAAGGAAGCTAAAGCTAAACCCTCTGGGTTTAAAAAATGTGTCAAATGAGGTCAAAATATGTCCATTACTGATGGGCATAACATTTGCATGTACTGTCTTGGAGTGGTTCCCCTTCAAGAGTCCTGTGCCATCTGTCACGCTTTTAGTCACAGGGTGTTAGAAAGGAAGAACAAATTGATACTAAGAGGTCTGCTAAAAAATACCCTTTTCTGAAACCATCAAAGAAGGTCAGGGTTCTTCAAAATTGGGTAATACCCCTTCTTTAAAGTCAGATAAGTCAGGGAAAAGATCCTCACCAAGTGCTCAGTCAGAGCCATCAAAACAAAATTGCCAAAAGTGTCAACTTCGGATCCGAAGGCTGTCTGGTCCAGGAAGCCTACTTCCTCGGCTCCTTCAATTTCAGTGCCAGTGGAATTTCATGTGCAGTACTCCAAATCTACTGCCCCCTCGAATCGATCTTCCAGGAACCTGTCCAATGATGTGGATCATGTGGTGCAGAGGCTGCCAAGGACATCGGCACTTGCCAAACTGTTGGACCTGACCCCCAGAGGGCTTCGGAACAGACCAAACCCACCCTTTCAGCGTTGATTCTTCCTCCGATCCAATCTCTGACTTAGGAGCCAGAATGTCCAGAACTGATTGTAGTGGAACTGAGACCTTTCACAGGATCTTTGGATCCGAACATCGCTACGACATCCTCTGTTCCATCGGAATATGAGGAGTCTAGGAGCCAATGCTGTCCAGTCAGGTCCAGGGAGGAGAGTTGAAACTGACAGTTATCGGATCCGATCTTGTTTCTTGGGGCATTGGCTCGGGTGCACTCTGCTTCTACCTCAGCCTTGGAGCCAACCCCCTTGGTTCCAGGGATTCCCTCTGGTTCTTCAGAGCTGGGAGTTTCCTCGGATCAGGGGCAGGGGGCTTTCGAGGTGATGAGTACTGTCTCCACAAACAGGTCCGCTCTTGGGTCGTGAGATTCTTCCCCTAAAGGCACCGGTATCTGTCTCTGTACCACTATATCCACAGGGACAACGAGATCCTAGGCTTCTGGATGCCCCATTGGGTGACCCTCTCTTTCGAAACCTCTCCAGAATATCCCTCTGTGGAGGTCCCTCAGAAGAGGTTATGTAAGAGGAAGCATTTAGACTCCCCAGAAGAGTCAGTCACATCGGATACAGACTGATTCTGAAGGGTCCCCATGGTCGCCTTCTGTGGATGTCTCCTTCGCGGACATCCTAGAAATACTAAAACAGAGAGGTGGCTGGAAGACCATCAACCCTTTGGAGGAGGAGTCTGTATACCTGAAGGCTTTTGAATTTTGCCCTTCCTCCACTTGGGCGTCTCCACCTTTTAACAAACTAATGGACCTAGTTTCTGAAAAGGCATGGGAGTCTCCAGATTCAGTGGAACCTGTTTTTTGGTGGCCAGACAAGTTGTTCACCTCACCAGCAGACAATTTCCTAACCAAAGGGTCTCAGTAGATGCTGTGGTGGTGGCAGCAGCTACAAATAAGGAACTCTGAGATGTTTTCTTCTGTCCATGAACCGAACAAGCAGTCTCATACGGTGGACAGATATGGAAAGTGCACCTTATCTTCAGCGACACTTGCGCTCAGATCGCTGAATTACCTGACTCACTTTACTTCAGAGAGATTTCCCGAAAGAGCTAGGAGATACCCTCCAAGGTTCAGTAGCTGAAGGGGTATCAGAGAAGGTTTCCTCTCAGCTCTCCACCTTAAATTCAGTGGTCAACTCCTCCATGAGACTCATTTCTTATGCAGAGGAGAGAGAGAGCAGAGCAGCGGGTTCAGGAATTTCCCTAAGGAGACATTCCTGGATGCGCATTTGTGACTTTCTGGAGCCCTTTAAATCTTCCTTTGTGAACACCCCTTTCGATGGCTCGTCTTTGTTCGGGCCAAAAGTTAGACATTAACCAGGTGTGAACAAGAAGGGAAGACTCTCTCTCTGCCATAGGAGTCCATTTTTCCCTACCTACCAGACCTTGTCCCAAGGGTCAGAAGGGGGCAAAAATGTGGTTTCAAAAATCCCAGAGAGCTTTCCAGGACCCACGTGGTTATTCTTCCCCCAGGGGCAGAGGGGGAAGCCGTAATGGAAGACTCCAACCTCGTGGTAGAGGGTGTCTGCAGAATCATGGCGACAGGGACTCATTCCTTGGTAAGCCCTTTCAAGCACTCCTGAAGGGAGGAGCCCGACTGTCCTCCTCTTGAGGCAGTCAGGGGTCACTTACCTTTGTACCCAGAAGCCCGGCTAACATTAACAAAAGACAAGTGGGTACAAACCATCGTATCCAGAGGTTACTGTACACCCTTGCCCTTCCCCGTCCTGAACATAAAAAATATCATGGATGTTCCACCCAGTCCAAGAGAACAGGCAACTCTAGAAATATAAATGTTGTAAAAGATAAAGCAGCTCCAGGGAAACAGAGCAAGGTGCAGAGAAAATGAATTAAAATAGAATAAAAACTGCACCAAAAGCTCACACACCAAAGATTTTATTTAAACAAAAAAGTAAGCGCTTTCACAGCTAACCAAGTCGCTTCATCAGACAGTGAAATACTATAAAGCATTTAAATAAATAAGACATGTCCGGTGATCAGCACAGCTAAGGTCATTGGTTATAGTTAATTAAAAAATTGTTATGATTAGTTAAATTAAAAACACGAGTGTTGTGCATTGTATAGCCTTACCAAGCTCTTATAAAAGTAGAGAAAGCATTTCATATTTTCACATAACAATAACACTGCACATAAGCTAACCATTTCTGTATATATCATACTAAAAATTAAAGCTTCCAAGGACAGGTTAGTAGAATTTATGTGGCAATGGACATGCTTTGAGAAAAGGTTTAAGGGCAGCAATGCCATTCAAACCTGGGTTTTTTTCAGCATTGAGCTTCAGTATCGATTCTTGCTCAGTGTTTTCTGTGTGATTCTCAATGTCGCCTCCTCTGATGTCAGGATGTATTATTTGTATCACAAAAAATTAAAAAATGTGTAGGATCTTCACAGCTTACATGGTTAGCTAATGCACTGCAGTCTTTTTTATTTTTAATGTCCCTAAGATGTTCAAGCACTCTTTGAACTTTCTATTTGTTTTTCCTACATAAAATGAATGGCAGGACAGCAAGGCTACCTATTGATACCATTTGTGCTGCAGTAACATGGACAAGGCCACATACCTTTATCACTCATTAGAAAGTTGATTTGGCCTCCAGGAACAGGGGCTCCTTTGGGTCATCTGTTCTGAAGAATATTCTTCCTTGAGCCACCCAAGAAAGATGGTGCTAGGGACGCTGTCCCAACCTGCTAAGAATGAATGCAAGATAGGACAACATCACATAAAGAACTTATGTACTCCCCGTAATGTTCCATGTGTGTTGTCTATCTCATCTTAATTCTTACATCCCGCCCTACTTCCCCCAATCCTTTGTTCCTGGAAGACCGAGCTGATGTAGTTGGCTATTAATTTTCTCTGACCACCTTCATGGCTCTATAAGGCATTCAGTGATTTTTATTTAGGTTCATAGGTTTATACTAGGCTATCTGCCCTAAGGCATTTATAAGCCTAGCCCAAAGTTTTGTGGCTTACGCCACCCCTTATGTTAAAAAATACTGTGCCCATTAGTTTGTTGTGCCTCTGTCCAGCAGTGACACAGAGATGATTCCCGGGGTAAACCTACACTCTCCCATCCACTGGTCAAGATTTCTCTTGAACAGAGCCAGCGAGGTGCTCTGCCTCACATGGACCGGGATTTTATTCCACAGCATAGGGAGTCTCTGGGTGACAAATCTATCCCTCCAGCATGTCCTATTTATATCCATGCTAAGGTTTAAGTCGCTTGCTCTAGTGGATCTGGTAGATTTGGATTTTTTGAGGTGGAGCATGTCCATTAATTCCGGGTTGGACATGGCCTTGTATGTCAGGCACAGGTCACCTCTGAGCAGGCGGTATGCGACTGAATAGAGCTGGAGTTTCTTCAGTCTGGCAGCATAAGACAGATTTTGGAGTCCCTTTATCCTTTTGGTGAGGAACTTTTGGGGTCTTTCCAATTTGCTGCAGGTGTCGGGTGAGATACATCCCGAATGGGGCATTGTACTCGATCATTGGTCTGATATGTGAAGAGTACAGGGGAACAATGACCTCACTTGATCTGGATGTGAATCCCTTCATGATCAGGTGGGCAATGTAGAAGGTCTTTCTAACCACTTTAGCAATGTGAGTGTCAAAAGAAAGGCCACTGTCAACCTGGGTCCCCAGGTCCATGATAACCTCTTCTGTGCTTAATGAATTGCCACCTATATGGTAGCTTGGGGTTACCTTGTTTTTCCCGAAGGGTATGACTATACATTTTTTGGCATTTAACTTCAGGCCATGGCTCTGGCACCAGTTATCAGTTTCCGTGAGACCCCTCTGAAGGATATCTGTGTCAGATGTACTTTCTACTATGGCGCCCAGTTTGCAGTCATCTGCAAACTTTGTCAGCCATAGTCCTCCTATGTTTGCCTGTACTTCTGAGAAGTAGATGCCGAACAACAGGGGGCCATGGACCGAGCCCTGTGGGACACCACTTGAGACCGGCTTGGAGTCTGACATGGCGCCAGCAACTCTAACCCTGTGGGTTCTGTCCTTTAGCCAGTTTGCAACCCATCTTGTGACATATGGGTTTACATTTAAGCTGGTAAGTTTCTCTATAATACCCGAGTGGGGTATTGTGTCGAAAGCTTTTTCAAGGTCAAGGTAGGCTGTATGGACTGCCTTTCCCTCATCAATGGCCTTGGTGACTGTTTTGAAGAAGTCGACCAAGTTCAAAAGGCATGATCTGCCCTTGAGAAAGCCAAACTGGGTCAGGTCCAATGTCTGCAAGTCCCCTATGTCTTTGTTTATGAGTTCCATTATGATCATCTTCATAGCTTTGCAGACCAGGCTTGTTAAGCTTATGGGGTGGTAATTACCAGGGTCCGTAGAGGCACCGCCTTTGTGGAGTGGGACCACAGTTGCCGTACGCCACTCCTTGGGCACGTATCCTGTGGTAAGGCTAAGATTAAACAGCTGCCTTATATGTGGGTTTAGTTCCTCGTTGAGTTCGTGTAGCACACAGCCGGGGACACCATCCGGTCCCATTGATGCTGTGTTTTTAGCTTTAGAGAGAGCAGCTTTCACCTGCACATTTGAGATGTCTGGGAGGCTACACTCTGCTGGGATAGTTATCTCTCCTTTTGGGGGGGTGAAGTTTGCACTGAACCTGTCTGCCAGTATGTTGGCAATGTCTGTGGGTTCAGTGATTTTTGTATCATTTTGGACTAATTCTGCCCATATCTGGGAGTTTCCACCCAGGTTTCTAACATAGCTGAAGAAGGCCTTATGATTGTCTTTTGAATCTATTGCAATTTTTCTCTCAAAGTTGGCCTTGGATGATTTTATGAGTGCTCGTATTTTTTTACTAATAATGATCAAGGGTGTCTTCTCTTTTATGGATTTTGCTCTATCATGTAACAGCTTTCTCCTCTTATTGTAAAGTTTTTTTATGGCTGGGGTCCACCAGACTGGACGTTTGCCCTTGGTGGAAAGAGTCTTGGTTTTATTAGGGATTGCCTGATCCATGCAGTCCTGGAGGTGTTCGTAGAAGGCATTTGTAAGGGCTTCCGCAGCTTGGATTGTGGTTTCCACTGGCTCGGGGGCCTTGAAGGATACCACACCAGTCTTTAGTGTGAAGTTTGCTTTAGAGGAGTTCTTCACTGTGGTCTTTTTTGTTTGGGGTGGGGGCGGGATGTGGATTTCCAGTGAGATAAGTTTGTGATCTGATCTCACCAATGAGGGATATACTTCCGGTGTGGAGCATTTTGTCCCCATGTTTGTGATGATGAGATCTAGTAAATATTCTCCTCTTGTGGGAACGGTGACTAGTTCCATGTCATTTGAATTTATGAACTCCAGGAACCTTTGGGCTAGAAAGTTGGGGCATGAGTAATGTTCCCAGTCTATATTCGGGTAGTTGAAGTCACCCAATATAATGGTGTTTGGAGATACATTTATACCCTCCAGTGTCTTCAGGAAGGCTGTCTGGGGTTCCTGAGTTTGAGAGGGTGGCCTGTAGCATGCTACAAATTGTAGAGCAGTTTTGCCTATGGTTAATTGCACCTGGATGGTTTCCGATGCTTTGTGCGTTGCCACCAACCTGGAGGTGTGGGTATCCTTGATGAATATGGATAAACCCCCGTCCTTTTGTGGTGTGGTCCGGGTTTTGGGGCTGGAACGCATGATATGAGGTAAAACCTGATAGTGCCGGGGTGCTCTCAGGAGCCTTGAACCAGGTTTCAGTCACAGCACAGACATCGATGTTCTCCATACTGAGAAGGGCCTAGAGTGCGTGCATTTTGAGATTTAGACTTCTGGCATTGAGCAGCATTACCCTTAGTTTCTTCCCATTTTTGTTTTCTAGGGTGGTAGGTTTAGAATTTGAGCCTTGCCTAAAAAAGGCACTATGGGGGTGGCAAGAGCCTTAGCCAATATCCGGAATCCCAGGGGTGACAGGTGCAAGCTGTCCCTTGCGAAGCAGCGTGGCTTGTCAAGCATGTCATCCCAGGCAGACAGACACTGGATCCCCTTTGAATGACACCAGAAATTAAGCCAATTGTTAAAGCTGATCATCTTGTCTCTATGTTGTGGCATCATTCTTGGTGAAGGAAGGATACTGCTCAGGGTCAGGGTCATACCTGCCTGGGCTACATAATCAGAGAGCTCCTCTGTGTCTCTTTTCATGTAGTCCAGGGAGGTACATCTCAGGTCGTTCACACCAGCATGGACAATGACTGTGTCATATTTGTACTTGTTGTGGAGTGTCCCGAGTGCTTGTGTTATGTGGCGGATTCTAGCGCCCGATAGGCAGCTTACTGTGACCCTCTCCTTGTTGTGAGTGGGACGTCAGTGTGTCTGACTATGGAGTCACCTATGACAAGTATGTTTGGTGTTGTGTTTGGCCTTAAGGGCTGTGACTGCTTTGCACACTGATTTTGTGGTTTATGTGTTGCCTGTGGTGTGTCATGAGGTGGCAGTTGCTTGGATGTCTGCTTTGGAGGCCTCTGCTGTTTAGGTAAATTTTTGCTCAGAGCTTCCGAGTATGACTTTGTGTGTTTGTGTTTGATTCATTGTTGTGATAGCTTTATGTGAGACTGGTTTTGTGGTGTGTGTAGCTGCCTTCTCCTCCTGTCTGGTCTTGCCAGTCCTAAGTTGAGAGAGCTCAGCCTCCAGTTTGGCTAAATAGCTGCATCTCTCGCAAGTATTTGTGTTATGTGGGAGGAGGAGAGGGTTGTCAGTGTACATGAGGCAATTGTAACATTGCCTCAATATTCCCAAATTCACCAACTGGACAGGAGAGGACGCCAGCATCTGGCCCTTTGACATGCTAGAGAAATTTAGAAGTTAGGGGTGTAACTGAATAAGAGAGGACTTGGTAAGGAATTGGGTACTCCTGGGGGGGGTTGCTAGTGAGGGACTTTGTATAATACAGAAGTGCTAAACCTGAAAAGAAAATGCTTTTAAGACAAGTAAAAGCTTTTAGGAACAAGTGATGCGCTTTTTAGTTAAGGGATATACTGTTTAGATTACTAGTAGAGCAGTTCTAAGGGAAAAAATGAAGAACAGACTTTATGGAGCCAGAAAAAGTTTAACCTTGTTAAACCAGCGCTGCCCGATGCTGCTGTAGTGGCAACTCTGCGCTAAAGCACTCTAAAGCGTGCTTGATAGCAGGGGTTGGAAAGAGCCAGGAATTGACCCAAAACGGCCAATAAAACTACAGTTTCAAGTCAGTAACCACTCCCACGGGGGCAGGGAAGCAGCTCAATGTTTTACACTGCCACTGATCAACAGAGAGACTTTCCTCTAGCCCAAGCAAAATGGCCTCACAGAAACTTACAAAACAGTTCAAGAACAGCAAGCCTGTAACTTGAACTTTTTTAAATCTCAGAAAAGTGGGAAAAAAGCAAGATTTTTTTTTGTTTTTGTTTTTTCAGAGATAGCAGAGGTTCACAAGTAATATCAAGTTATAACAGTGCAGTAAATGACCCCACACAAGAGTGCTAGGTCAAAGACAGAAAATATGCAAGTTTTGAGAAAAAAACGATTTTAAAATTAAGTGCAAACAGGAAATTCAGTAAACAGCTTTTGGTTGTGCTCTAAATACAGCTACTAATGCAGAAATCAAGTTTAACAAGCCAGAAAATGCTCAAACTAGGCAGCTATGCAGAAAAGCTTATCAAATAAACAGAGGAAAAATACTTAAACTCTCAAAAGTGGCTCCTTTCTTCTCTCGGCATTTTCTCCTCTTGGTGGGTGCTTCACCAACAGCCAACAAGCCTAGTGTCTTGTTATATCTGCAAACAAGATCTGGGTATCTCTCCTAGTGCATGATGGTATGGGGTTTTAGCCACAAGCTAGTGGAAGACCTTGAGCTTTTGTGTAAGGCCAGGTCAGATGTGAGCATCTGCTCTGAACCCAACCTGCTGGAAATGAAAGTGAGATGGACAACACACACGGAATGTTTTTTGTTTTGTTTTGTTTTATTATTTTGAAAATCATTTTTCTGAGGAGAAGTTGTTTAATTTTTGGGGGGTGGCAAAATGTTTTCATGTTTTTTTCTGAAAGAGACTACACTTTTACTGGCTTTTGCTACTTAATTTCCATGGAAAGGAGGCACCATTTTATGGCTTGAGTATATAATAAAGTGAAGATCCCACAGTCAGTCCTCCTACCAGACACACACGCAAAGTTAAGCAAACACCCTTTGCCACCACAGCAAGCGAGTAATTTGCCTTAACTTCAGGTGGGTGGCTGTTGTGGATATTAGCTGTACCTCAGATGACTCATCTTTGCTGCTTCTGATGTAGGACACAGCCACTGTGGACCGGGGTTAGCTACATTCTGTGTGGCTGTTGGGGTCCCCTCAATGGGCAAGGGAGAGCTACTCCTCAGTCCTGGAAGAGGGAACAGGGAAGGCTTCCCTGTTTTGTCAGAATGCTTTGCCCTTCACTGAGGAAGCTTCGCCTGCAGTTAACACTCTTTGCCCAATTTTCCTATCAAAAAAGAAAACTATACAGGTATCTCCTCCTCCTCTTCAAATTTCCTCTGGCAGGAGTAATTTACTGGGTCAGGTTCAGGTTTTAATTCAGGCTGCTGTTCCTTTTTATAGATTGTTTTTCTGGTAAGAGAGAGGGACCTCTTTCCTGAAGAGAATCGAGATTTTGAATTTGAAAAGGAAGATAACGGGACAAGTACAGGGTTTTCTCCTGAGATTTCTGATTTTAGTCGCTGTTTCTCCCTGTGGAGTTTCTCTATCTCTGAGACTATTTCCAGAATATCTCACAGTTTTCAGTGGGAGAAACTGAAGTTTTAGTCAGAAAATACTGTGAGCTGTTAGAGAGAATTTCCAGAACCTACTCCAATTATTCCTGTTCTGTTAGCTTTGGATAATGTGCGTTATTGCCTGCAATTTTCTTAATAGTCAGCCACTTGCCCCTTAAAAGACAGGCAGGATGTATAATGTTTTTATACATTAGCTGGCCCACTAGCTGTATCTTTAATCAGTCCTACTGTTGCTAAACATTTACTTAATTCCAGTCCCGCCCTTTTTGATAAGGATGGGAAGATTATTGATAAGAAAGTATATGCTTCTCCAGCCTTGATTTTGAGAATTTTGAATTATCAAGCTCTTGTTAGATTGTTCTGACTAATTGTAAATGATGAGGAATGTTTTGTCTGTAGTTTCTTCTTGAGGAAAAATCTACTTTAAACAATTTAGTTTCTTCTGTAGTATAAGTCACTGTGGCCACTGTTACTGTTGTCAGAAGGTTTGCTTGGCTACACTCCCATAGCTTCCCAGATGATAAAAATGAGATTTTAAATTCTCCTTTTGATAGAGATTTTCTGGCACCTCTGCTGCAGAGGTGATCAAAATGTGTGATGAGAGCTCAGATTTTGCCTCTGAATAGTCATCTTAGGATTAGTGCTTCTGTTTCTCTCCTGATGAGAGAAAAAGCCTAGGGACATAGTTTCCAGGAGACTGCTGGTCACCAGAAAATATAACTGCTTCAAAGGCACCAGCTTGGAATTTATGCTTTTATGTTGCACTTGGTGAGAGAAGGAACAGGCATTGCTTCCTGACCTCTGATTGGCAGTGAGCATCTGTGATGGACTTTCCTGAATGATCTGGTTGCTATTCAGGTCATCTATCAGGAAAAGGTTACAACAAGCCTACAGACCCCTGCATCAGCTGAAACAAGACTGTTGATCACCAAAGAGCCTGTGGCCTGCTTCTCATCTTGTGATTGGTGCTACTGTTTTGCTTCTAGTGAGAGAAAAAGCAGAGGGGCATTGCATCCTAGCAGATTGAACTCTGAGACCAGCACTAGTAGTAGCCAATTATGTAAATCCCAACTAGTCATCATTTTTGACAAAGCTAATTCTTTCCTTTCCATAAGTACTGCTTAATTAAATACCATCTAACCTAACTTAAGCATATCTCCCTAAATACTCCATCCATAAATCCTCAGTCTACTTTACCTCAAGTATTTGGCAGTGCCCTACACAGGCACAGCGGGTTCACATTTTTCCTGTAATAGCACCCCTGAATTTTCATCAATATCTAGTTGGACACAGGGCAACTAGTTTGCAGTGAAAAACACTGGCCCCAGATTTGCAAACTAGATACACCTGACATTACTTTATATGCTCACTGCAAATGTCTAGTCAATAAGAAAGAGTCTTTTGCCATGGATATGAACATTCCCACTATCTCTGTTACCAGCTTAGTGGATATGGGCTTTCTGAGGCAATGTAGAAATTACCTCATGTTTACTGCCAGCTAGCTAATTCTCAAACAAACTGATACGATATGAGATATCTGTTTACACAGTGTCACTGGAGGCTAAGCTCTCGCATAAAAGCACTCCTTATGTGGATCAGGTTGTCAGTAGTACACACGCTACACCCATCACACACAATAAAAAGCAGACACATAAACCCCCACATATGCTGAGGTGCTTAAAAGTAACATTCTTAAACCCCAAAACCCTCTTAGATGAACTACAGATAACAAATGCACTTTAAAAACAACACCCACATCAACACATACAGCCACATCACATGGAGCCTCCTCTTCTAAACCCATAAGACAAAGCCACTCCACAATCCAGCATTTTGGTTATTGGAGACTCCATTGTTGGAGACACTGAAGTCCCTCTCACCAGGCTGAGTAAGGAGAAAGTCGCGTTCATTTGCTTACCAGGGTTCCGGGACCTACCACATTACGTATGAACTTTGGTCTTTGGACCACAAATACCAGTATGACCAAGTCATAGTCCATATGGGTGTAAATGACCCGAGACATAACTTCCTAGACTGAGACATCATGGATCTCTCTGAATGTGTATCCCAAGTTGGTGTGAGCCTGGCACTGAGCAGCATTTTAACTTTAAGGATGACTCCACAACATGAACAAAAGATGACTGATTTTAATATTTGGTTTAGTTTCTGCTTTTTTTGTAAAGATGTGCAGTATTTGTCAGCATGGAAGGAGTGGTTAACAGACCATAGTGCTTTGCCAGGATGGTCTGCACCTTTCCCCTTTTGGCTTTTGAATATTGGCTAAAAGATTTTTCTAGGCATTTAGGCAGTGCCAAACTAAAAGTACTTCCAACACGGCAAATCAAAACCAAGAAAATCTAAAGGTTGTATTGCTCAATGCTAGGTGTCTAAACAAGAAACTCCACTCCCTACAAGCTGTCCTCACCCTAGAGAATGCGGACATCTGTGCTGTACCTGAGACATGACTTAAAGCTGCTGAAAGCACTCCATCAGTTCCAGGCTATAATGGCTCCCTCCCACACATTTACACCAGCTGCTACACAGACAGGGACAAAAGGTGGAAGTTTCTCGATTTTCATCTGAAATATACCTCAGTTCTGGTCAAACAGGGTGATGTACTTGAGCTTTTCCATGTTTAGGTCATAATAGGCAAAATCCAGTGCCACTGCCTTGCAAGCTCTAGATCACCCTCGACACAGGAAGTCCATAAAACACATTTAACATTATTAGAAACTCACACCACCCAACCCAGTGCCATATTCATGGGCAACTTTAATTACCTCACTATTATTAACTAGGAATCATATATGCCACCAAATGTGTAGGCATAAAGATTACTGGGTTGGGTTTTGTAAACACACAGTGTGAACCAGATTCAGTATGCTCCCCATGGGTGCAAACATATTGGATCTTGTCCTTAATACGGGAGTGTGCTGCACAACCCTTATTGCTGTCCTCTCTGATAAGGTCATATTACAAAATGGTCTCCTTTGAAATAAAAATAAAACCCAGAACCCCAGTTGATCTTGGAATGTTCAGGAACTACTCTAAGGCTAACTTCCTGCTATTAAGTGATAACCTGGCAAAATGTCAAGCCCCCATAAACCCTGAGAACATTGCTAACCTGGCAAAATGTCAAGCCCCCATAAACCCTGAGAACATTGCTGCCTATGTGGAAGTGTCCACAGAAGCCCTATACAAGCATGTTAATAACTGCATAGAAGTAGCTGTACCCACCAGAATAAGTACAAAACTATGTCAAAAGACAGGCCACCCTGATAGAATCCCAACATCCGTAGGCTGTATAGTAGAATGAAGAAATCATGGCAAAAATTAAGAGGTGTTGCACCAATGGGATAAAAGCACACTCATTGCACTACACACTAAAACTCAGAAGACCGTCTACCAAAGCCAAACTTTAGGTAAATTTGGCCTCCCAGGCCAAATTAAATAAATTAAATTGTTATAATATTTAATGGTACTGATTAAGCCCATGTGATGGGGATGAAAGCACTTGACCGTTCAGTATTTGTTTTTGATGGATCATTAAAGTTGATTTTTACCTTGGCATTGGTGGTTCTTGTCTCAACAGTTTACCACGACGTGAGCCTGGATGTTTTAATAGTATTATAACTGTTATTATCATGGCTGAAAAAGAGAAAATGTCAGTGGGTTTTAAAAAGTGTGGGAAATGCAGACAAATGATTCCCTTTTCTGCCTCACACACTCTGTTTACTGCCTTGGCCCCCTTCATCTGCAAGAGAGTTGTATGATCTATTATGCTTCAGTCTCCGAGCATTGGTAGAACTCAAGAATAAATTGATCTTGAGGGGCCTTTTACAGTCTTTTTTGGTGATGACATTTCTGGAGAAAGTTCCAAAAAGTTGCCTCAGTCATCTGAGTTCTTTAGTTTCCTCTAACTTTGGAGAAAACTTCAAAAAGGTCTTCAGATCCAGCAGTTTCTATGGATCCATCCAAAAAAAAGAAAATTAAGTTGTCTGATCCGACCCCCTCAGATCAGACAAAAGTGAAAAGTTCCTTTTCAGACCAAACAGCTTCTTCAGATCTGAGGTCTCCGAAAATGAAGGATTCATTGGCTCCAAAGATCTCTGATCCTTCTACAGTACTGGACATACTGCCTAGGGCAAGGTACTCCACCATCTGGGAACCCTGTCCTGTCGAAGGTGCCTTCTTTTCTTTACAGACTAGACTCTCCCTCCAGGGAATTCTCTCTCTTCTAGGAGCCTCATGGTAGAAGATGTGGAGAGGGTGGCGAGACAGATGCTTTTGGTGCAAAGCCTCTCAGTTGTTGTTTAAGCTTCTACCTCTTTGGGTCAGGAAGTCCTTATATCTAAGACTCCATGTCTAACTTTTTTCGTCCTCTGACTCCCTTTGTGGGTTTGGAGCCCTTGGATCTGAGTCACCCAGGCCCATCTTCTTAACGTCTTAAGATCTCTGTATTCTCAGATCAGAAGTTTGCTCTGAACTCCTGTGCTCTATCGAATCTAGAGAGCTCTTGGAGCAAATTCTACCGGTCATATCCGAGGTGTTTCAGTTGACTCTGAGAGCTTTGGAGCGGTCTCTGCACCTCAGAGCTTCAGCATGGGTTAGTTCAGCTCTGACTTCTGCTTTGGGACGGCTTTCCTCGGAGCAGGGTGAGACCAGGTATCAGAAAGCCCTCCTTTCAGACTCTGGTTCCTGCCCCTCTCCGAGAAGGTCAGCCTTTAGGACATTGGAGAGAGCTCTGTCAGCTTCCATGACACAGATGGGTCCTATCCCCTCAGGTTTCATATCTTCCCCCGCTCTTCATCAGGAGTCTCTGCTAACCCTCCCACAGGGGCAGTCAGGGCACCTAATTGAATATTTCTACGTGTCCTCCTGTTCTCATGTTGCATATTCTTACTGTGGGATTTCAGGACAGAAATAATAATGTGCGACTGCCTCAACCACCTTCCCCTCTCATCCCACTTCTCTCACTGTCTTCCCCTCTAGAAAGAAGTCACTTCAGACTGCTGGGTCCTGGCAGTAGTGGAACAATGTACTTCCTGTCTTGGCAGGAAAAACCCATTCCATTAGCTATCCCATTCCCCCCAAAAAAAAACTACACCTAATTCCTGACATTATCCAGGAGTTTCTTGCTCAGGAAACAATAGAACCCATTCCACCAGGCCAAAAAAGAAAAGTATTCTACTCCAGGTTATTCCTGGTACCAAAAAAAAAGACTGCCCTTGAAGGCCCATAATGGACTTATCCTTCCTAAACCTCTTGTTGAAGGCCCCTTCATTCAGAATGCTATCCCTTCAAAGCCTGATGCCACTTTGCCACCCAAAGCTTTCATGGCCACTTCGGACTTGGAGGCTTACCTCCACATCCCCATACACCCAAACCACAAAGTACCTACACTTTGATGGACCCTGTTCACACTTTCAATTTACTGCCTTGCCCTTTGGTTTATTCTCTGTACCAAGGGTCTTTACAAAGTGCCTAGCCCCAGCCATAACCTACTGAAGGACAAAGGGCATTCAAATCTATCACTATCTTGACAACATTCTCATCCTGCCAGAGGGAGAACACACACTCCAAAACCATCTGTCCTTCATGTCTCTGCTCCAGAGGTTAGGATTCACACTACCTCTTGAAATCATCAGTCTCCCCAGCACAGGGCAAAATCTTCCTGGGTTGCAGGATCATGACAGACCTGATGAAGGCCTTTCTCCTCCAGGACAAGTTAACTTCCCTGGTCAACCACTTTCAGGACCACCTCCTAATCAACAATCTGTCAGCAAGGCAATTCATGCACCTCCTAGGACTAATGGCAGCCACCATTTCTATGCTGCCACTAGCCAGGCTACACATGAGGAAGTTACAGTGGTACCCGATGAATGTGTTATCTCAACACATCCACCCACTGGAGTTTCAAATATCCTTCCTTTTATGCCTAATTACAGAACTGAAGTGGTGGATTCAGCAGGTACAACTAAACCCAGGCCTACTCCTGCAGCCCACCACACCAACTTAACTAATGCACGCAGGTGCATCAGATCTAGGATGAGGAGCAACCATGAATGGCCTCAAAGTACAAGCCCCATGGGAGCCATCACTCCGGAAAGAGCACATCAACGTAAGGGAGGTGACTGCAGTCCATCTGGCTCTGCAGGCCATTCTCCCACTTGTAAGACCCGGGTCCCTTACAAATCTTCATAGACAATAACACTGTAATGTGGTACATCAAGCAAACAGGAGAGGACCAGGTCTTACCTGCTCTGCAGGCTAGCAATGCAAGTTTGGGAGCTTCTCGAAACAGTATTCCTGTGCAAGCAGTCTACATCCCATCTCAAGACAACCATCAGGCAGATGCTCTCCGCAGATCATTCTCTCTGCATCAGGAGTAGATGTTGCACAGAGATGTATTCCTAGGCATTCTGCACCAGTGGGGCACACCAAGATGATTTATTTGCCTCCCCCAGAACAGACAACTGAAAACTTTCTGTGCCAAGGATCCCTCTTCACTAGTTTGGAGAGTGGACGTCTTTACTATTTCATGGAAGGGACTGTTTGTTTGCCTTTTCTCCCTTCCCTCTCATTCAGAAAGTACTCCTAAAAATCAGGAGGGACATGTCAAAAATCTTGCTGGTGACCCCGTATTGGCCAAGGCAGCATTGGTTCCCCTACTTAAATCTCTTGCCAAGGCCAGTCACCTGAAGTTGCCTCACAAGGTGAACCTACTCACACAACAGAAGGGAACTGTCATTCACCTGCACCTGGAGATGCTTTGCTTAACCCTCAGGGTGATGAACTTTAATTCCCTTCAAACACTGATACACTGAGGACATGCTATCTATCCTGCAGGAGGCCAGGAAACCCAGTTCTAGGAGATCCTATGTTTCCAAATGGGGGAAGGTTCTCCAAATGGTGTTTCCAAAGACATAGGGACCCCTTTCAAGGGGATGTTCACCTGGTCTTAATGTGTGTGTCAGCTCATAAAATCAGACCCGTCATACTCTTCTGTGAAGGTGCACTTATCTGCTGTCTGTCTGCTTACCTGTAGAACCCCCTCTTCTCTCCATATTGGATGTTAAACTATTCCTAAAAGGGGTCCTGCACATTAGGCCTCCAAAGAATCATATTCCACCACCTTGGGACCTAAACTATGCCCTAGAGAAACTTACACTTGCACCATTTGAGCCAGCCAGCTTTGCCTCCCTACAGATGTGCACATGGAAAACCGTCCTGCTAGCCCTTACCTCAGCCAGAAGGGTTTCAGAATTGCAGGCACTTGTGGCATCTCCACCTTACACTGTCTTCCTCAAGGACAGGGTAACCCTGCACACCAACCCCTCCTCCTTGCCATAGTGGTCAATGAACTATCACTAAACTAGTCCATTCATTTACCCACCTTCTTTTCATCTCCCAAAAATGACAGTGAGAGACTACTACAATCCCTAGATGTCCACAGACAACTAAGGTTTTACTTGGACAAAACCAAGACCATCAGAAAGTATAATCACCTCTGTGTCATTTCTTCTTAGGGCCCTGGTCATGGCAGTAGCCAAACAAAACTATCTCTTTTTGGATAAGGAAAACAATCTATTTCTGCTATTCCTACCATGGCAAGCAATTGTCTCATGGGATCAGGGCACATTGTGTAAGAGCTGTAGCTTCTTCTGGAGCCTTCCTCAAAGACCTGGACACTACTTCCATCCTTGAGGCAGCCACCTGATCCTCGATATATACCTTCACCAAACATTACAAACTGGACCATATTTCCAGAGCCAGGGCAGGGTTTGCAAGGGCAGTCCTGCAGGGATTCCTAGAATGTGCCTCCTTTTCCTTGACCCTTCCTCCTCCTTAAGCTGTGGTACTCTCCCACATCGAATACTGTAACATAAGAATAAAATGATATAGAATAGTTGTGTAAAATTTTACCATAACCATAGATGTCCTGGTCTTCCATGTTGCAGTATTCCTTCCCTCCCATCTATCCCCCCTTATGACATTCCTCTGTCGAGAGGGCATCATTGAGAACTACCTAGACTTGGGTCAGACTGGGCAATTTACTACATTTCACCTGTATTGCCAGGACCCAGCAGTCTGAAGTGACTGCTTTCCAGAGGAGAAGACAGTGAGAGAGGTGGGATGAGAGGAGAAGGTGGTTGAGACAGTCACGCATTATTTCTGTCCTAAAATTCCACAGTAAGAATACTGCAGCATGGAAGAGAACATCTATAGTAAGATGTTACACAACTATTCTCATACCTCCCTAGATTACCACACTGAAGAGGCCCTCAGAAAAGGACATGTAAAAGGAAGCATCTGGAGCCCCTTGAATCTGACACCAAAGATGCAAATTCTGAGGAGGGCAAAGGATCCCCATGGTCACCTCCTGCAGCTGTCTCATTCAGGGACACCCTTGAAATCGTAAAACAGGTGACTGAAAGCCCAGCAATCCTTTGGAGGAATCTGTGCTTTTGGGGGCGTTTGGTACCAGGCCGTATGTGTCTTGGATGATTCTGCCTGCTGATGAGCTCCTGTAATTGGTCTCGTGTTGAGCATGGAAAGTGTGGTTCTACTGAGCTCATACCAAGGAAGCCTGATAAAATTATGACCCCTCTGGAAGACTAATAGCTCTGGTCCAAGAGCCCCACTTGATGCCATGGTCATAGCGGCGGCCACCAGGAAAGAACTAGCCAATGAAATTTCCCCTCTGTTCATCCCTTCAAGGAGTAGCGGGCCATGGACAGGTTTGGGAAGTGTGTATACGCTTCAGGAACCTTCACCTTGAGGTCCTTGAACTACCTGGCACATTTCACCAGAATACAAAGAGATCTGATAAAGGAACTCTGATGCTCTCAGATAGTCTGAGGAGGTGGAGGACTCAGCGCACGACTGAGGAGCCTTCAATCGATATCAAAATCATCCTTGAGGCGTATTTCCAATGTGGCAGAAGGAACCACAAGGGCGGTGGGTTGAGGCAACAACAATCTTTCCTGTGAGGCAGTGGGGGGGAAACTGAAATGGTAGATGTCACCCTCTTGACAGAGGAAGCCCACAACTTCAAAGGTCCAAAGATCCTTTCTTTGGCAAACCCTTCCAATGCTCCTGACTGGAGGCCCAATTGTCCTCCTCTGGAGGCAATTGGGTTTCATTTGTCCCTGCGCCAAAGAGCCTGGCTAGAAATAAAAGATACTTGAGTGCAGAGGATCATATCCAGAGGATATATAATTCCATTTTCCCTTCCCCATCCAATTTCCAGGAAAATCCCTGATGATCCTCCCAATCAGAGGGATGAAGCAGCTGAACAAATACAAAAGCTGCTAAACACAAAAATCATCCAAGAGGTCCCCCAGACTAGAAAGGATATGGAACTTACTAAAGATTCTTTTTAGTGTCAAAGAAAACAGGGGACTGGAAATCAGTTCTGGATCTCAGCAATCTAAACAGATTTGCTCAAAAGACAACGTTCTGGATGGTCAAGGTTCAGTCCAGTCTTCCATCTTTGGAAAAGGATGACTAGATATGTTCAGTAGATATCCAGGATGCGTACTTTCATATAAAAATAAATAGGCAATGCAGGAGATTCTTATGCTTTCAGCTAGGAGGCAGTCATCATCAGTTCAGAGCACTGCCTTTTGGTGTGACCACATCAACCATGGTATTTACCAAATGTGTGGCAGTGGCTCAATTGAGATGGGAAGGATTCTGTGTGTTTCCATACTTGGACGACTGGCTCATTACTGCTTCAACTAGGGATCAACTCATGATCAGAAAAGAGATCATCCACGGTTGCACAAGGTTAGGAATAAGCATACATTTGAAGTCAAATCTAAAACAAACTCAAATTCTAGAATTCATAGGAGCTGTACTAGACATAGGGTCAACAGTAGCCTCCCTTCCCCTTTCCAGAGTTCAAAACCTTAAGGTCACAAGTCAGCAAGATACTTCACAGTACCACAATCTCAGCTCACCTAGTTCTACAATCAATGAGGGCAGCGATAACCCTTGTTCTACTAGCTGGATTTCCCATGAGAATTCTCCAATGACTGATGGCATCTCCGTGATCGATTCTTCAAGTACCCTTGTCAGCCCCAATACAAATTAAAAACTCGTGCAAGAAAAGTGATGTGGTGGAACCAATCGAATCATTTGCTACATGGTTGCTCATTTGTCCCCTCACAGCCCAAGGCCATAGTGACCACAGACACTTCCCAGCTAGAGTTGGGAGGGCATTACCTGTGAAAGACAGTCCAATGCATGTAATCCTACAAACAGGCCAGTTTGCATATCAGTGTACTAGAGTTGAGAGCAGTTCTTTTTGCTTTGCAAGCTTTTCAGGATGCTCTCCCATCAGGAACGATTGCAATTCAAATGGACAATGTCAGTAGTTTGGTACATCTACAAACAGAGGAACCAGAATGTAGCCCCCTATGCTGAGAAGTGCTAAAGGTGTGGCATTTGGTAGTATCTTCCAACCACTTTCTCTTAGCAACGTATATTCTGGGGAAGTCCAATTTGCTTGCTGACAAACGGAGCAGGTGCATACTGTCACCTCACGAATGGTCCTTCAACCAGAAAGTGGCAAAAAAGATATTCCACAAATGGGGCCAGCCATGCTGCAACCTCTTTGCATCACCCTTAAACAGCAAGTGCACCAGCTATTTTGCCGTGATCCACACACAGGCAGTCACCGAGGGAT
Organism: Protopterus annectens; assembly: GCF_019279795.1. NCBI lineage: Eukaryota > Metazoa > Chordata > Ceratodontiformes > Protopteridae > Protopterus > Protopterus annectens. The sequence goes on along the minus strand of NC_056743.1, from coordinate 236,965,472 downwards.
GATGTTCTCCATGATAGGCCTCTTGGATTACTTTATGCATATCCCCCAGTTCCGAATTTCTTCAGTGTGCTGCCAGTTTGAAAACTAAAATCATCCTCATTGCCCGTTTTTGTCCTTGAAAGATTTGGTTTCCCTTCCTGTGGCCTCACTTAGTTCATCAACCTTGGATTTTGGACCCAGCTCCGGACCCCCTGTCTCATCCAGTGGACATGACAAATCCGGACCTTCCAAGCCTCAAGCTGACAGATTAGTTTCTCCATTTCCAATAATAGCCAGACAATCAATGCTCTCTTCCCCTGTGTGTCGCATCTTATCTTCCCTTAAGCCATCCAGTAGGAAACTTTACACTAGTAAGTGGTAAAGATTTGTACATTGGGCTATCAGAAGCATATAGATCCTTTCTCTGCACCAATTGATAAATGCGCTAGAGTTCTTGACACTGCTTTTCAACCAAGGGTCCAGTTTTTCAACAGTAAGAGTCCAGTTAGCAGAATTTCTAATTTTCACATTGGATTTGATGGCCGCTCACTAGCCTGTAAAGCCTTTGGACGGTACAATTCTTCTTGAACCTCCTTTTTAAAGATCCCACTCCACTGTGGGATCTCAATCTGGCACTGTAGTCCTTGTTTCTACCACCTTTTGAGTCTGCCCATGATTGTGGCCTACAGTCTTTGTCTTGGAAAACCTTAATTTTTAGTTGCCATCACCTCCGCCAGAGGAATTACGGAAATTCTTGCATTGTCTGTGAAACTTCCATATCCCATTTTCCTTAAGGATAGAGTATCCTTATGAAATTAATGCATCTTTTTTCCCCCAAAGTATCACAAGTCAACATTAATCAATGTGTTAATCTTTCTGTATTCTTTCCAAACTATTCTAACAAAGGAGAGTACTTGCTACACTTGCTAGATGTGCATAGAACAGTTTTTATTTTCAGAGGATAAAAAATATCAGAAAAAATTATCCGTTTGTATCATTTGCTGGCTTGAAGTTGGGCTCACATGCATCTCCAGTCACCTTAGCTAAATGGCTTACTTGACTATTTCATTTATTTATAACAAGATAGAAATGGCTTTGCCTTACAAAAGTATGAGCTTATTCTACCGGAGCTGTAGCTTCTTCAGTTTTCCACTCAAGAATTTCCATGAATGATATTTGTTCAGCAGAAACCTGGGCTTCCCCTCACACCTTTATCTCATTACAAGATGGATTTGGTGCCCAGAGGTTGAACATTTTTTGGCTCAATGGTGTGCAGACATATCCTTTCTTGAATCCACCCAGGGTACTAAGTAGCTAGGGACTCTGTCCCATAAGTTGAGAATGGAATGAAAATTGACATCATCAGATAAAATGTTATGTACTTTCCCTAAAATTCTGTCTGTTATTGATTTTCATTCCTTCTCGACTTCACTCCCACCAACCTTTTTTAGGTTTATTCCAAAAGAGCGAGAGGATATAACAGTTGGGTTACATCCTTATGTTTTTACTAGCTCCAGAAGTGGCATTGCCCCTTCCTCTCACACGCTCTCTCTTCATCCAAATTATACATGTAGATGTATACGTTGTAAAAGTATGTTTTTCTTTAGTGCTGGCAAACAAGATCTGAGGTAATGGGGAAGATTCATTATGGATAAGGGAGAAGTTAGAGAGTTTTGGATTACCACGAGATTTTACAAGCTGTCGAGTCAGATTCCAAACCTCTGATCCAAACCCACCAGTTATAATTTATCGCAGGCTACAGTGTGTCCACTTTTTTCCCATTTTTAAGACAACTTGCTTATCTTTGCAGTCTCTTTTTTGAAGTGTAAGGGTAAGAGATCTCTCATACAAGCTAGGATTCCAAAAGAACATTCAAAAGTTGTTTTTTTTTTGTGTCACTGGGGTTTCAGACATCTCAGTTCAAAGAGCTTTTCTTCCACAGGAAAAAATAGATCTATATCTAGATATATTTCTAGGGTTTTCCACTCAGACGTCAGTCACTGCAAGGGAATACCTTGGAATTTGGGACTTGTGGAATCTAATTCTCATACCCCTGGCAAGACTCTACATGAGAAAGATAGTCGTATCTGAAGTCTCTTTGATCCCTGCACCAGCATCCTTTGTCATTTCAAATTCAAGTGCTGGAACTTGTCAAAAGGGAACTTAATTGGAGAAGGCAGTACATACCCTTAAATACAAGCCTCCCCTTCTCTGTCTGTATTCTAAAGCAGTCAATCACTACAGGTGCCTTGGGTTTTGCTTGGGGTACAGTTTCAGGAGGGATAACAGTGCAAGGTGTGTGGGACACTTAAGGACAGATGCAAGCACATAAATATTTGAGATGCTTGCCCTGATCAAGGCACTCAACTGTTGGAATCTTCTTTAGTCCCTAGACCTATTCAAGTTGTTTACAGACAGTACCACTGTCACATGGTACATCAACAAGGAAGGTACCACAGTCACATGGTACATCAACAAGGAAGGAGGAACCAAGTTATACCCACATTGTAGACTAACCATCTTAGCTAGGATATACTTTCAAAGCACAGTCTCACTCTACAGGCATCCTGCATTCCAGCAGAGCAAAATTGTGTGGCAGACAAGCTGAGCAGTACCATGTCATCTGTCAATTTGTAGAGAGTTCCCAGTGTAGACCTATTTGCTTAGTCTTGAAGAATCTGCTGGAAATATTCTGCTCCAGAACTCCATGCAGGAAGGTCTGGAACACAGATGCATTTTCTTTTCCTTGGAAAAGGATGTTCCTGTTCGCTTTTCCACTATTTCCACTGATATCTAGGTTACTTCTGAAGATTCCGAAGAAATTCATGTAGGTCATTCTGATGGCTTTCTCTTTGCCAAGGCAACAGTGGATCTCTTTTTTTTTTTTTTTTTTTTTTTTTTTTTTTTTTCCCTCTTCCTCCCACAGTGGATCTACTTACAGAAGATCAGGAGGTTTTGATACACCCTGACCCCTAGTGGACTGCCTGGATGATAGGGTCTTAATTTCCTTTATGTACTTGTTTACTGAGGATGTACATCAGGTACTAATGGAGGCAAGAAAGCCTGCTACTACAAAATATTATATTAACAAATAAGATTTTCAAGTTGATGCCAATAGCATAACTAAAATCCATTCAACACTAGTTATTCTCTGGTTTTACAATATTTGTATGAGTTAGTATCCTGTGGCCTTTCGTACTCCTTTGTCAAAGTTCATTTATTCACCATTTCAGCATGTGTGCCCGTGGATCCTCCCATGTCACTGCATTTTCATGTTACAAAGTTTTTGAAAGGAAATTTGCATAAGAGGTCTTCAAGAAAACTGGTGGCTCCACCTTGGGATCTTAATTTTGCTTTTGAGAAGCCCACACTTGCTTCACTTGAACTAGCCAAACTTGATAACTTCAGGTTCTTAACCTGAAAAACAATTTTACTGATTTCTCTGACGTCTGCAAGAAGAGTATCTGAGTTGCAAGATCTTATGGTGAGTCAACCCCTCTCATTTTCCACAGGGGTTGGGCTTCTTTGAGATCTAATTCTTTTATGCCTGTAGTTGTATCCATATTTACTTTACACCAACCTATCCATCTCCCCTGTTTTGTTTCCTGAACCCAAAAATGATGGAGGAAGGATATTGTATACCTTGGAAGTCCACAGACAACTCTGTTACTGTCTTGACAGAACTAAATATTTTAGATCTTCAGATCATTTGCATTTCTTGTGAAGGTAAGAAGGGGCAGTCTGTCAAAGGAGACTGTTTCCTAATGTTTGTCTAAGGCTATACCTACCATAACAAAATTATTTCAGGCAGGGTCAAGGCCCACTCTGCCAGGAACTTGGCTTAAATGTATGGATTTTTGGAAAGGGCTCAATTCTATATGTATTCTAGAATCAGCAATGTGGTCCTCTGTGCAACTTTTACAAAGGACTATAAGCTTTATTCCATCACTAGGTCTAGTCCAGGCTTTGCTAGGGCCATTCTCCAGTGGCTCCCGGACTATTCCCCTTTCACCTCCCAAAATTTGTAAGCTATGATCTACCCATGTAGCTTGGACATCTGCAGTAATCAATATGAAGAACACACTATAACCATGTAAGTAAATTTACCTTAAGAATATATGTACGAATGATCACTGCTGCAGTAGCCAGTCCCTCTCTCTATCCCCCTTGTTTCTTGGTGTGTTGCTTATGCCAGGGTGTGGGTGTTTTTGTTCCAAGCATTGACCTTTCAGGGTTCAGCCTCCCTCTCTCTGGCATGAATGCCAAAGGGCTCGGCACCCAACCCTGTATTTTTATTCAGCGCTGCTCAAGCTGTTAATTTTTGGCACTTGGAAGGTGCCACTTTTGAAGCTGACAAAAGTATATCCGTACATGATGTAACCATATAGCTTAGGATACTGCAGCACTGTTCATTTGAATGTCTACTGTTATGGTCAGTTCGCTTGTACAGTTGTCCTGTCCTTCACCACCTATGGACTCCCGAGTCTTCCTGTTGTAGTGACGGTTAACACCACAGTGATGTGAACAATAAACAAAGGAGTACAAAGTGTTATCTTCTTCTGGTTGGCGTTGATGGCCTGGGAGCTGGCTTTATAGCATTCTTTGACTCTTCCGGCATTATGTATCCTGCCAGAGCAAAACACTGTGATGACAGACTAAGCAGATCCTAAGCAGATGTGTATGAATGGCATCTCAAGGCACTGCTGTTCCAGAATCTAGTCCAAATGTGAAGTAAGCCTCAAATAGAGCTGTTTGTCTCCTTTTAAAACAGACGGAAAAATTCTGTTCCAGACAATCTTGCAGCTATACTTGGAGGACAGGCACATTCGCATTCCCTTGAATAGGAATGTTCCTGTATGTTTTTCCACCCTTTCCACTGATTCATAATGTACTTCTGAAGATGCAGAAAGAAATACCAAAGATCATTTTGGTACCCTATCTGACCTAGGCAGTCTTGGTTCTGTCTCCTAATGGCATTGGCCAAGGGCAATTAAAACTCTGGATTTGCTCACACAGTTTCAGTGGTGACTGGTGCACCCTATTTTGCAGCAGCTGTAACGGACAGCCTGGATGATTCAGTCTCGACTCTGGTTAGGTACATGTTTCATGAGGATATGCAGCAGGTGTTAACTCATCCACTCAAATGGAGCTTAGGAAGTTTGCACTGTAACTTCCAATGGATGGAGCCTAAGCCTTTTGATAGAATCCAATTATGTCATCACATTTCAAATAAATGTTCATATCATCGGAACCATAGGGGTTATGAAAGAAGTATAAATAGCAAACTCTTCAGCACACTATTTTTATAGTGGTATTATTCTCTGGGTTCTAGGTCACAATAAACACAATAACTTACATTTATAATATTTTGTAAAGAACTTGGAATATCTCACCAAACACTCCACTTACACACATTGTCACAACATCATTTTATTCATCTAGCTGAGCGCTTTCGTTTAAAGCTAATGAATTCTGTATGTGTTAATTGTTTTTTTGAGATTTAGAAAAATGTGAAAATGATGTCTTTGTAAATTAATATCATAAAAACATTTAATATCTATTTCTACTAGACAGAGGTCAAATATTAATGCAGTTGAGTTTGCCATTGTGTAAGCTTTAAGATGAAATGGTTTAAAACCTTGTACATAGCATTGTTTTGGAATTACTGATGCAAATATGAGCAAGCAATGTTTGACACCTAGAGGCATCAGTAGGAGTTAACTACAGATAAACCTGGAGGCATCACTCGGATGAAATGAATAAAAGGAGACCCGAAAGCCTGCTACTAGAAAATCATATGTTTAGGTGAGGTTTTCTAAGTGGTCCTTAAACAGAAACAGAGGGTCCCTTGAGGTTAACATGCTTCTGGTCTTGAAATATTTGTGTGATTTACTTCAGGATGGCTTGTCATATGCTTCCAGTAAAGGACATTTAGCGGCCATCTCTGCTTGTGTCTGCCTTTGGATTCCTCTTTTTTTTCCTTCTCCTTTGGTAAAACATTTCATGAAAGTAGTATTGCACATGAAAACCCCTCGTAAGCAAATTCGTCTTTTGAGGGATCTCGTTTATGTTCTGGAAAAGTTAACCTTACCACCTTTAAAACCTGTTGCTTAGGCTGATCTGAAGCTCATAACATGTAAAACTGTTTTACTTATTGCTCTGACATCTGCAAGGCGACTCTCTGAACTGCAAGCTCTCATGGTGAAGGCAGTCTTATCTTATTTTCCACAGGGATAGGCCTGTGTTCACACTAACCCCTCTTTCATGCAGAAAGTGTGTCTATTGGCCTCCCTGTGTTCTTCTCAGAACCTAACAATAAGGGAGAAGAGGATACTTCACACTTTGGATGTGCACTGACAGCTCAAGTACTATATTGTCAGAATGGAACCCTTCAGGAAAGCTGAAAAGCTTTTTGTTTCTTCTACATGGGCAAGGAAGGGTCAAACCATTACACACTGGCTGTCCTCTGGTATTGTTTTTATTACACCACCCCGGCAAGGTGAATCCAGGCAAAGTAAATGCACAGTCTACCAGATCCTTCTCTTCAGTGGTATATTTGAAAGGAGTTGATTCTAGGAACATTCTTGATCCTCTGTCCATACCTTTGCAAAGCACTACAAACTGGATGCCTTTTGTAGATCCAGAATATGTTTTGCTAGGACCATTTTCCAGGATTTCCAGGACCCTTATTTCTCCTCCCAGGTTGGGTAAGCTTTGTGAATCTACCCGAATGCCAGTAAGTCAATGTGTTTAACATAGTAGGACTTGTGTAACTGTACTAACCTGTAACAGTATATGTTCATAGAATGCTACACTTTACTGGCATTTGGGTAGTAGTGCCCTTGATACCACTCCTCTGGCAGTCTACCAAAGGTCAGAGTCCTTCCCGCTGCCTGTCTGTGAGTGTGATGGGCCAGTCACCTGACGGAATTGGGTTGGCCTTACAGGCCCACAGATGGGACCCTTTCAGTAATCTAGAGTCCAGCAAGAAGAGAAAATGGAAACACATGGTTTGCAAATGCCTACTTTTCCAAACCAAAACACGCGCACACAGCAATACAGGGTATGGAACAGCCCCCATTAGCAGCCCAAACACCAAATTTTGTACATCCAAAAAGGAGGGGGTACTGTGCCAGTAACTCGGTGTGTTGTACAAACATCTACTGTAACAGATTAGTACTTAAACAATTATACTATTCTAGGCATGTACCCTTAACCTCCCACCCTTCGCACCTTCAGCCTCATGACCAGTAATTGATCCTGGGTCTCTTGTGTTATAGGATGCATCTCTCTCTTTCTCTGCCGCTGAGTTGACTTGTATTAACCTTGTTTAGAGTTATGTTTATTCTTACCGGGACACTATTAGAAGCTGCTGAGTCAGTGGTTTTTGTTTTTGACTTGAGTGCATGCATTTGTATGTGTGTGTGTGTGTGTGTGTATATATATATATGTGTGTATGTGTATAATATGTATATAGAGAGAGATGTATATAAAAGCAGTCTGTTTTCTCAAAACAGTCAACAGTTGTGTGAGATGTGAAATCTTGGAGAGAGAATGTATAAGTGGCGGGGGGACACGGGGGGGGGGGCTTGTCATGCAGAAAGCTCTATATGTATTTGGTCGGCTAACTCTAAAATGTGCATAGATGCACATGTGTAATGTGGCATAAAAGCCTGGCAGGCTACTTTTGTTCCTTATGTTTTAAGTAAACTCTGTGGATAGTGACATGTTTATGGGGTCATTATAGGAGTCAAATGCAACTCAACAGCATTGAATAGATGGGTACGTGCATTATATGTGATTTATTTATATTGCTGTAAATGGGCGGCCGCGTTGCTGCAGCGGTTAGCATTGCCGCTTCACAGCAAGAGGTTTTCCGGTTCAATCCTCAGCTGGGGTGCCTTCTTTGTGGAGTCTGCATGTCCTCCCTGTGGTTGCGTGGGTTTCCTCCCACATCCCAAAGACATGCCATAGGTGGATTGGACACTCTAAATTGGCCCTAGGCTTGAGTACGTGCGTGTGTGCCTTCTGTGGAAGGTTGGACGCCGGGCTGGCAACTCAGTGTAAAAATTCCACTGCCAATCATGAGTGGACAAGTGATCTGCTGTGGTGACTCCTAACCGGGAAAAGCCGAAAGAAGAATTTATATTGCTATAAATCTTTTAGATTCTGCTACTTTTATTTAAAGTAAACTGCTACTTGTTTATTTTCAGGTTTCAATAAATAAGTGAATTTAAATACCTTTCTGAACTTAGTGAAGCTCTGTAATTTTCAGTCTTTTAACATTTTGTTTTTGTTCTATCACTGTATTTATTTGTTAATCAATATGCATCATATACCTACAGAGACAAATTATGCAGTGAGAACAGTCATGTCTTATTACTTTTATAAGTATGTAATTAGCTTTTTATGCTTGAAGCCTCACTTCAGAAACCAGATGTTCCATAGCCATCAATCTGCTTATTCTTAGGATCAAGTGCAGACTGCCCCTTAATATTATAAACTTGCCTGCCAATAACCACATATTACAAATCACTGAAAATAAAATACTATACTTCATCAACCTAGCTAACAATAAAGAAACACCACTCCACTACAATAGAGAATGCTGGATGGCTTACAGTTTCAGCAGGAAATGAGCTACCGCTTCACACCCGTATATTCAAGGTCTTTAATAGTGCATGCTGTCCATGTTTAAAAACAGACTCTCTAATGGGCATTGTAATTAAACTCTTAGAAATACATATAACACTGAGCCAGACCCTCTTACAAATTAGTCACTACTGAAAAAAGCCTTCTATAAAAATGCATCTGCCAGTTAGAACAAACTTCCAGAAGAAAAAGACAAACTTACTAGAAAACTATCTGATAAAACAGCATGTTTAGACGGGACTCAGAATTGTGGGCTAGTGTGCACCTAGTAGGAAAGGAACAATTATGTATTCCGTCTGCTGACTTAATATTTATTCACCTTTTATAATCATTGAAATGCTTCTTTGAAATTGAACTGCTTTGTTAGTACTGTAGTGAATTGTATGTACCTGAAAATGCAAAATGATCCGTTTCTAAATAAAAATTCAGTACAGTCTTTATCTACAACTATGTTACAGACGATCCCTTTGTATATTTTTGTGCAAGTAGTTCTGCCTTCAGTTGCATGTTTAGTTGTATTGTGTGGCTACCTGACCCGAGTTGTGACTGAAAAGGGTCCTTTGGCCAGATGTTCATCATGTTTCACTGTTGCAGTCATGACTGTAGGGTTCTCCCCTGCCGGCAGATAGTCCTCGGTTGGCCAGAATCCCAAAGTCTGGGTCTGGCGTCGGTTGTTCAGCCACGCTCCCTGACGTCAGAGCGCCAGGAGTACAAAGCTGACAGCCGAAGCCATGTTCTCCAGTCTTTCTTGCCGTGCGGTGATAGCAGTTCGCAAGTGCCGGTCGGCTGACTCCTGACGAGTTTTTCTGATAAACTTCAGTCCGAAGACTTTCTTATCCACTCAAAGCTAAGTACCCCGTTGGGGAAACTTTTTTCTTGCTCCAGTCCGATGTCAGAAAAAGTTAATAATTGTATTTCATGTGGGAAGCAAATACCTCATAAGGATTTTCATTCTTACTGTATTCCTTGCTTAGGCCCTGACCACAACGTAGCTAGTTGTCGGTTTTGTGCTAGATTCAATCAACGTACAATTAAACGAAGGTACGATTTTGCTTTTCATTACTTTGGTAGGCGCTTTAACTACAGAATGTCATCGGATACGGTTCCGGCTACCAGAGTTCACAAACGTCGCAAGGATAAAGACAGGCCTCCGAGGTCCAAATCTGATGATAGCGCACAAGCGGAGCCAGCTTCAGGTTCGGCCGTCATCAGTGAGGCGCTTTTGCAGCCCCTGTCGGCCATTTCAGAACCGATGGCCGAAACGGATTCTCATGAGGAGCCCAACCAGGCCTTTAAATATTTCTATTGCAGGACCTTCGGACAATGCTCCTTCGGATGGGTCCGGAGCTGCTGTGCAGGTACCGGCTTCCAAAGGGGGTTTTCAGGCCTACTCAGCTTCTAACAAAGGCAAAGACGACTCCTAAATCAAAGACTGCAACACAGGCCTCTTCTGAAACGGCTCCCAAGCCACAGAAACAGTTACTCAAGATTGTGGAGGATTTACTTACTATGATTAGGGGTTCTCATCCCCCTCCAGATAAAAGGCCAAGGTAGGATGTTTATTATGATTCCTCTGATCAGGCTTCTGTTTCTTCAGTTTCTTCTTCTGACCAGGAATATTCTTTCCCTCCTTATGAGGATTCTGATGCTGAGGAATCCATTCCTTCAGCTTCTCCCCTTGAGGATTTCTCTTTTGGGGAAACTTTGCATGAAATGAGGGAACATTTCCACTGGGAAGGACAGGAGTATTCGGAATCTAAGAAAAGATTAAGGGATTTTCTTCTTCTCCCCCAACATAGACTCCTGGCTATTCCTCCTGTTTTGGATATTGTGGATGATGCTTTTTCGGAGGCTAACTTAACCCCTGACTCTTTTCCTCCTGCTCCTGTTAAGCCTGATAGATATTACAGGGTTCCTGATTCCCACCAGTTTTTATACAAGAACCCTTCTGCTGACCCTGAAACCATTTCTCAGGGTCCTAAGGGAGTTAAGGCCGCTTCTGCCAAAAATGCCATTCCCACTGAAAAGGATTCTCGATCTTTAGAAAGATGGGGCAATAAAGTGTACACTTATGCTACTTTGTCCATTAGGGCTTTAAACTGTCAGTTTCATATGCTGAAATACCAGCAATTTCTCTTGTCTGTTTTAAAACAAAAGCTTACTTCCATTTCTGCCTGTGCAGGTAAGGAATTACATGACTTATTGCATGCCACTGAACAAGTTGGGAAGCATGGTTTACACTGTGGATTTGATGCCTTGGAGGCTTCTTGTAGGGCTGCTGCCTCCGGCACAGTCATTAGAAGGCATGCATGGCTAAAGGAACAAAATTTGCCAGAACAAGTAAAAGCTAAATTATTGGATGCTCCTGTTCAGCATAATGTTTTGTTTGGATCAAAAGCTGAAGAGGTGATTAAAAGATGGAGGATAAGGCGAAATCCATGCAAACAGTTAAAGATTTCTTACAAGTACAGCCACCAAGATTTAGCAGGAATTGGCCTTCTAAAAATTGGTCCTTTCCCACTTCAGACAGGCCTCAGAGGGGTAGATATAGATGCTCCAGAGGAAGGCCTCAAACACAAGCTTCTTATAGACCAAGACAGTGGACTGCTTCCACCCCTAGGGGAGGAGAGGACAGGTCACAAACTCATAGGAAACAAACTCAATGACTCCCTCTGTTGGGCTGCAGGAACTTCTTGCCTGGAAGCCCCTCTCGGAGGAAAACTCTCTCTTTTTTATCAAAATTGGACTCCTATAACCCAAGACAAGTGGGTTCTGGATGTGGTTTTAAGAGGTTACAAATTCCATTTTCATACCTTGCCAAGGCCAAGCGGATGGCCAGACCTTCCAAAACATCAATGGACAGAGGTCTTAAACTAGGTGGAAGCTCTTTTGGCCATGAAAGCCATAGAACCGGTTCCACTTTCAGAGATGGGACAGGGTTTTTACTCAAGGCTCTTTCTAGTCCCCAGGAAGCAAAACTCATGGAGACCCATTCTGGATCTGTCAGTCTTGAACACCTTTCTAGAGATTCCAAAATTCAAGATGCTTACTCTACAGCAGCTTCTTCCAATGCTGTCCCAAAGATGCATGGATGGTAACTTTGTATTTAAAGGAGGCATATTTACACATTCCCATCAGGCAGGAACGCAGAAAATACCTCGGGTTCAAGGCCGGATCGAGGCACTTTCAATTCTCTGCGCTGCCATTTGGATTGTCTACTGCGCCCAGGGTCTTCACCAAATGCCTGGCTCCAGTAGTAGCTTACTGCAGACTCAAGGGAATTCAAATTTACCCTTATCTGGACGATTGTCTAATTCAGGCAGACAACAAGGATGTCTTACTCCAGCATCTAGAATTTGTACAGAACCTCCTCAAGTTCCTGGGATTCTCTGTAAACATAAAGTCAAATTTGACACCCTCACAACAGATAACTTTTCTGGGTGCTCTTCTAAACACCACAACCCAGATGGCATTTCTGACATCTGAAAAGCAATTACAGCTGGCTTCAACTTTCAAGACCTTGGCAACTTTAACTCTGCTATCTGCAAGGAGATTCCTGCAGGCTTTGGGTTACATGGCCTCCTGCATCCTTCTCGTACCATATGCAAGACTACACGAGGAAAATACAGTGGTACCTAAAAAGTGTATGGTCTCAGCATTGCCACAGTTTAGACATACTGATCTCTGTCCTGCCTTGCCTTCAAAAGGAATTTCTTTGGTGGTCCAGGGCATGTACTCTAAACAAAGGGGAAACCCTTCTGTCTGCCACCTGCCACTCAGATTCTAACCACGGACGCCTCGGATTATGCTTGGGGAGCCGATTTTCAGGGAAACTGTCTGCAGGGCCTTTGGACAAAGGATCAGAAGCACCTGCATATCAATTTAAAGGAAATGTTAGCCGTTCAGAAAGCTCTAATGGCCTTCAGGAATCTTCTACAACCAGGGCAACTACTAATACGGACAGAAAACACCACAGTTATGTGGTACATAAACAAGCAAGGGGATCTCATTCCTACCCCCTTTGCAGACTAGCCATGGATCTATGGAACACAGCTCTAGCTTGCAATCTGGACCTTCAAGCTCAGTTTCTACCAGGGAAGCAAAACTTCCTGGCAGACAGTCTGAGCAGAAACCTTTCGGATCCACACGAGTGGATGCTGGACACCAAAATATTCAGGATGATGACAGCAGTCTGGGGATGTCCTCACATAGACCTCTTTGCATCCCATCTCAATCATCAACTACAGAGTTTTTGCACCAGGATTTTCCACAAAGAAGCTTGGAAAGTGGATGCCCAATCATTCAGTTGGAGGAACCTCTCGGGATATGCTTTTCCACCTCTTCCTCCTCTTCCACGGGTATTATTAAAGATAAAACAGGACAAGCCCAAGATGATAATCTTGCTGGTCCCAAATTGGCCACGACAGTTTTGGTACCCAACTGTAAAAAAATTATGTCTGGAGCCCCCTTGGATTTTACCTCAGTCTCCGAACCTTCTGTCCCAACATCAGGGTCAGGTTCTACACTCTCATGTCAGAACTCTCAGCCTGGCTGCCTGGTTAATCCAGGGCCTTTGATTTCTTCTTTCCTACCCAAGCAGGTTATGGATGTCATTTTAGAAGCCAGACGTCCTAGCACTAGAAAATCTTATGCAGGAAAATGGAAAAGATTTTGTTCCTGGATGCAGGCTCAGGATTCTGATCCTCTTCTTCCGAACATTCCTTTAATTTTACTTTACTTGACAGATCTCTTATATAAGGGTCTCTCTTTCTCTTCCATTAAGATACTTGCCTCAACTATTTCTGCTCATTATAATACAGACCCTCCAATCTTTTCCCACCAGCTCATGAGACAGTTTCTCAGAGGAGCTAAGAACTTAAGACCTCCTAGATCTCCTTCCATTCCTGCTTGGGATCTGAACTATGTTTTGGAAAAACTAACCTTGCCTCCTTTTGAGCCTCCTGCCTCTTCTGACATCAAGTTTTTATCTTGGAAGACAGCTATCCTGTTAGCCCTAACCTCTGCCAGGAGAGTTTCAGAGTTACAAGCTCTTATGGCTGTGGAACCTTATATTATTTTTCATCAAGACAGGGTGTCTTTGAGGACTAATCCTACCTTCATGCCTAAGGTGGTTTCCAAAGTGGCCTTAAATCAAACTATCCACTTGCCAACTTTTTTCCCCACTCCTCAAAATAAAGGGGAAAGGATCTTACATTCCTTGGATGTACACAGACAACTACGTTTTTACCTGGACAGAACCAAGGACATCAGAAAATCAGAACAATTGTTTGTTTCTTATGCTTCAAGTTCCCAAGGTAAAGCCATCTCAAAACAGACCATTTCTAAATGGATTGCTCGTGGAATCAGATTTTGTTATTCACACCATGGAAGGCAAATCCCAGGGAGTATAGGGACTCATTCCGCCAGAGCTGCTGCCACTTCTGCGGCCTTCCTCAGGGGAGTTCCTACCAAAGACATTTTGGAAGCTGCAACTTGGAGTTCAGTGCATACTTTTTCTAAGCACTACAATTTACCTCTCTACTCTAAGTCTAGGGCAGGCTTTGCCTCTGCAGTCTTGCAGGGCCTTTTAGCCGCCCCTTCTTCTTTATGACCACCTCCCATTCTTTCAGCTTTGGGATTCTACCCTACAGTCATGACTGCAACAGTGAAACACGATGAACATAGTACAGTTGTGTACACCTACCATAAATGTAGATGTTCGAGTGTCTTCACTGTTGCAGTCTGGGTTTCCCTCCCTCCTGTCCCCTCTTATTTTTACTTGTGTGGCTCCTTTTTTCACCATTCTTCTGAGGTGTATTTGCAAAGGATATGGGACCTTACTCATTTTGGAACCCCTGACATCTGGGGCAAGAAAAACTGGAGAACATGGCGTCGGCTGTCAGCTTTGTACTCCTGGCACTCTTGACGTCAGGGAGCTTGGCTGAACAGCCGATGCCGGACCCAGACTTTGGGATTCTGGCCGACCGAGGAGAACCCTACAGTCATGACTGCAACAGTGAAGACTCTCGAACATCTGCATTTGTGGTAGGTGTACACAACTGTACTTTCTCTTTCCTATTGGCAAATATTGACTAAAGATCAAGTAAGTTATGAGGATTTTTGTAAAAGGTGCAAGGAAGAATGGACCAGATTGCTAGCTATCTGCATCAAATGTTTTTCATTCACAAGAAGAAGCTAGTTCAGGCTGTCTGACCCTCGCCTTCACTCCTTCATATGCTTCAAAATTCAACAAACTGCCATCATTTTGAGACCTCAGTTAGCAAGGAAAGCTGTTATGTCTTTCGGCTTTTCCTGGTTAGGGGTTGCCACAGCGGAACTCCGGTCTGCTAATGATTGGCAGTAGATTTTTACATGCCCCTGACACACAACCTTCAATGAAGGTACGCCCATTCACGCATGTCTCCACACAAGACGCTCTAGCTGAGAATCGAACAGGACAACTTCTTACTGTGAGGCGACAATGCTACCGCAGCACCACCACCGCAGTCAAGCAGAAATACTTGAAGACAAAGCAGTAAATCAATAAAAATATATCCAGCACCAGAAATATACATTCCTAAGTCAAGTGCATTCCTAGTTCTGCATAATAATATATAAAACTGAAAGACAGCAAACAGGAATTGGGACTGCAGCATAAATTAAACACACTTCCCATGAGTAAAAGCACCTGAACAGAAACTGTAAAGTACAGCCAGTAAGATGAAAAGTAATCTCCTGAATAAAGTGAGAAGATAACCTCCACAAAGAAAAAAAATGAAGCTGAAGCAGTTGACAGTAAATGAATAAAATAAAGCAACTGTCACCATGCCAACAGAAAAGCAGTCAGTATGCAGAGAGTCAAATTATATACATAAGCAAAAAGGGAAGACTAGTTGTGTAGGAATGACTGCTGTAGATATTGGCATATGAAGTACAAAAATGGGACACTGTCACAATTTTTTATGTAAGATCTTGTTAACGATCACTTTGCATTCTTATTTAAAAAAAAAAAGATATTCAAGCTGGAATTGCTTTTATAAACCATTGTTTATTAAAAGAAGAGATGAAAGATTTTGCTCTTGCCAGAGCATCATCAGATTGAAGTTATACATAATAGTAATAAGTAATATGTAATTTTCAATTTTCCTTATAAATAGCCATATAAGTTATAATGAAGTCTTTACTTCAAGACCACTTCAACGGATCACATTGAATGACAGTAACTGGAACAGTGGTATAGTCATAGTTTGCATCTTTGTGATGCTGTGACCTCCTTTTCTAAGTACGTACAAAGTCACTGTTCATCGGGCTGTTGATCTGTTTGCTATATATAATGTCAAATAACCGTGCAGACTATACTTTGTAAAATGCTTTGATGGGTGAGATGAGGAGACTGGTTAACAGAATTCATATACGTTTGTTGCTTAGGGTAGAGGTGCAATTAGGATTTAGCAGCTGTGTGTGTCTGTGAAGTCTCAGAGCCTTCCACGCTAGTATTAAGACAAAATAAAAGAAGAAATAAGTGTGAAGGTGTGTCTGTGTGTGTGTGTGTGTGTGTGTATATATGTAAATATGTGTATATTTAAAGACTGCCAGGCTCAGAAAACAAAGGGGAGGATGTGAATTTATCACTATTCCAATCACTTTAATTGAGTGCGAAGTAGAGTCTGGAATTTCTCCTATTTGCCTTAGTTCTGTGAAGACATTTTCAGTTGCCTGTGAACGTCCAGTATGTGCAGTAAATAGTCTCCTCTGCCCGAGTGAGTGGAGAAGAAAACCAGTAGATTGATCTGTTAGTTTAAATTAGAGGCTGAGCCTATTTTGGTATAAAGGGATGTTAGGTTCTTAAGGACACCCTGTCCTTATGGAAAATCCAAATAAGGTGGCATAGATGACAAGGCATGAAGTTCGGATATTCTTTTGTATGAAGTAATCCTAACCCAAAACCGTGTTTTCCCATACAGAAATTTTTAATCATTTGCAGAGTCTGTTTCGAAGCGAGGTCTCATTACAGCCTCCTGGACAAAAATTGAGATCCCTTGGTGGAGTAGCATTCTTGATATGAGGATAAAAGAGAAACCGTTAATTTAGGAAAACTGCACATTTTGAGAGGCGTAAGGATTTACTTTGAAATCCATGATGGAAATCAGAAATGGATGCCAACTGCACTTTAATGATAGAATGACTGCAGCCATGCTTGTAAAGGGTAGAGAGCAGTTTGCGTCTGATATGCTGATAAATTTTGAATTGGCATTTTGCAAAATGAAGGCTCCTTGGCCATTATTGTAACTGGAGATGCTATGTTACAAGTGTGAGATTGTGAAAATTTGAGTGAGTCTATTCTGAGTTAAGTTCTTGACTGTTTAGGCCACAGATCCAGAATTAGCCTGATTTCCCTGTTTTTCTTTGGAAATAAATCGAATCTGAAATAATTTCTTGATAGTTTCTGGCTTTGCAGGACCTTCTAGATGGTAATCACCTTACTGTCCTCTCTGATCTGGTGGGTGGAACATTTGGGAATGGTTTAAAATGAGGGAATTTGGAAAAAGTGAATTATGTAGCCTCTGGATATTTTCTTGTCCACTTGTGTGGCATCATAGCCACCCATGCCTCCACATTGAGAGACACATGCCCCCCAACTGCCTCCAGAGAAGGTCTGTTGGGCAAGCTTTTGGTAGCTTTTTCTGTTTTCTGAAGAGACCCTGGAATCGCTGATTTTGCAGACCTCCATGACATCAAAGTCAGTGTCTGTTGAAGAGGCTGTGTCTGCCACTGCTGCCCCTATCTGAGGAAGAATTAAAGAAGTGACACTGGGTCTCCTGTACCAAAGGGACTTGGAATCCTTCATATTCCTGTTAATGGGTCCTTGAGGGCTCTCAAATCTGAGCTCTGTAACAGACAGCATCTTGATTCCTGTTCACACCTCGACAATTTTTCTTTCACCGTAGGTCCAAAGAGAGCTGAACCATCAAAGAGCACATGAAGGACACCTTTAAAGTTGTCCACAAAATTGCAGAGGTGAAGTCATATAGTGATGCCTGTACATGCAGCTCTAGCAGCTCCATTGGCTGCATTACAGACGAAGGGCATCGAGAGAGTTGTGATGTTTTACCTTGTCCCCCAGTGCTGTGCAGCATAAACTGAGTACCATACCCTGTTCGGCAAAGTCCCTTTGGAAGCAATTCATGTACATTGGGATAGTCCAACACACGCAGGGCAAAGATGCTTGCAGTGTAAGCGAGCGTACCCATCCTGTTTATCATTCTAGGAGGATGGACAGCAGAGGACTCTCCTTGGTGGCTGCTGCAACAATTACATTTTTCACCATGGATCCTTTTGACCAGTATTGCCTGACTTTAAGTGGGTGCAAAATCTTATTCTATTTCCTGGGTATTGCCTTGGTAGTGTCAGATTCCTGCCATGCCCTCTTGACAACCTGGTTAGTAAAATGATCTGCCAGAGGGACCACTCGAGGTAAAGTGAACAGAGTGATACGACTCAAATATCACTTCCTGTTACTGAGATGGCTGTTAAGTGGCCAAGTATCCACTCTGGCTCAGTTCTATGATTTCTCCAAACGAGGTGTCTTCAGGAGGGGATTGTGGGGAACTTCTGGAGCATGTCTGTCACCCAAGTCTGTGTCCCATGTGAGAAAATATGTAGGGGACTCCATGTGCCTCATCTTACATGTCTTTCTCGCGGCCTCTGAGTGGGACTGATCTGAATCCCTGGAAGATTGTTTGAGAATCCTAACAGGTTCTTTGAGCATGCCTATTCTGCTCTGTCACTGTGAACCCATATGACTTGTCTGAGATGCTGATATTGATATCTAGGAGTAGAGCTGGTGCCAGTGGATGCTCTGTAAATCCTCTTGAAGGAGAAGCTATCGTCTTTAATTACCTCTACGGCCAATCATGAATCATTTGGCATTGGTGAGAAAGATTTGATTTGAGACCAGACCTTACCTGAAATAGAAGTGAGGAAAGATAAGATAGCCATGATATAAGATGTTCATATTGATCATTGCTGCAGTAGCCTAAGCTGTCTATTATTATGTAGTTTATATTATGGGATATGGGATTGATAGATTGTTTCTAGATGTTCATCATGCAGTCATCACACTTGGGGTTTATCCTGCCATCAGGCGGTCCCTCGGTCGGCCTGAATTTCGGTCCGTCCGCCGCCGTTGTTTTTGTCGCTTTCTTCCCTGGCGCCCGCCGGCCAGGTATACAAGAGGCATCCCGGCTTCTTTTCTTTTTTCTTCTTGCCACGTGGTGAAGCAGAAAAAGTTTAGTAAGCAAGGGCGGCACGGCCACCTGATTTTGATTGAATTTTCAGTTTCAGTCTTCAAGTAAAGTAAGTACCCCCATTGGGGAACCTTTCTTTGCCTCAAGTCGATGATCAGAAAAAGTTAACAATTGCATTTATTCCTTGCCTAGGCCCAGACCACGATGTCACAGGTTGTCGGTTTTGTGCTAGGTTTAATAAACGAGCTATCAAACGCCGTTTTGATTTCGCACTACATTATTTTGGTAGGAAATTTAATTATATCATGCCGTCGGAGCAGCCGACGACCGGTATGCATAAAAAATGCAAGGATAAGGACAGGCAGCCTAGGAACAAGCCACACTCCAAGGCCTCTGCTGGGCCTGTCGCCAGTTCTCCGGTTTTCAGTGAGGTGCCTACGCAGCGCCTGACGACCGCAGAATTGGAACCCCAGACAGCTGCGGATACTCAAGCGGAGTGTACTAGGCTGACGCAGCCATCTTCATTAGGCCCTTCTGACACCGGAGCAGAAGGTGATCCCGGTGCAGTGGATACACCTTCGGTTGCAGAAGGTGTCTTCAGACTGACTACACTCACCACTAAATCTTATGCTAAGCTTAAAACTCCAGTAAAACCAAAAAAGACTCTACATTAGTCTACAGTTCAAGGCCCCATGCCTAAGAAACAGATGCTTAAGATGGCTGAAGATTTGATTACTCTAATCAGAGGTTCCCATCCCCCCCCCCCAGATAAAAGACCAAGACAAGAGGAGGATTATGCTTCCTCTGACCAGGTTTCAATTTCCTCAGATTCTTCTGAGGAACAGGATTACACTTTTCCCCCTTATGAAGACTCTGATGCTGAAGAGACTCTCCCCTCAGCATTTCCCCCTGAAGACTACTCCTTTGGGGAAACTTTACATACCATGAGGGAACATTTCCACTGGGAAGGCCAGGACTACTGTGATTCTAAGAAAAGGCCCCAAGAGTTCCTTTTACTACCCCAGCACAGACCACTTGCTGTCCCTCCAGTTTTAGATATTGTGGATGATGTTTACTTGGAGTCTAGTCTAAATCCAGGCTCTCTACCTCCTACTCCAGCCAAACCAGACAGATATTACAGAGTGCCTGACTCACACAAATTCCTTTATAAAAGCCCTGTGGCTGACCCAGAAACAATTTCCCAGGGTCCCAAGGGGGCTAAAGCTTCTATGGCTAAAAATCCTGTGCCCTCTGAAAGGGATTCCAGAGCCCTAGATAGATGGGGAAAGAAAATGTACACCTCAGCAACTCTGGCTATGAGAGCATTAAATTGTCAGTTTCACACGCAAAAATATCAGCAATTCCAAATGTCTCAATTAAAGCAAAAAATGAGCACACATACAGAACAGTCTGAATTCAAGGAAATGCAGGATCTGTTGCATGCAGCTGAACAGGTGGGCAGACATACTTTACAATGTGGATTTGATTCATTGGAAGCTTCCTGTAGAGCAGCTGTTACAGGGTCTGTCATACGTAGACATACTTGGTTAAAAGAACAAACCCTGCCTGATCATGTTAAAGCAAAATTATTGGATGCACCTTTACAACAGGATGTATTATTTGGTGTCAAAGCAGAAGAGGTCTTAAAGAAAATGGAGGATAAGGCAAAGTCTATGCAGACGGTCAAGGATTTTTTACAGGTACAACCCCCTCGTTTCAGCAGAAATTGGCCAACAAAAAACTGGTCCTTTCCAGCTTCTGACAGATCACAGAGGGGCAAATACAGGCGCCCAAGGGGCAGAGGTCAGTCACAAGGCCCTTACAAACCTCGCCAATGGGGTACTGCTATCCATAAAGGAGGAGAAGACAGGCCCCAAGCTAGAAGAAGACAAACACAATGACTCAATCCTCAAACTACCAAGCAAATCTCTCCTGGTAGCCCCCTTGGGAGGAAAATTAGCATTTTTTGCAGACAACTGGCACATCGTCACAAGAGACAAATTGGGTCCTAAACATTGTCTCACAAGGATACAGATTCCACTTTCATACCTTGCCAAGGAAAAAAGGAATGCCAAACCTGCCACCAAATCAATGGGCAGAGGCACAAAAACAAATTACAGCTCTCATGGACATGAGCCATTCAACAGGTACCTACACAGGAGCAAGGACAAGGATTTTACTCAAGACTATTTCTAGTCCCAAGAAAAGACAAAGCATGGAGACCCATTCTGGATCTTTCAATTCTGAACACCTAAATGCAAGTACCAAAATTCAAGATGCTAACACTACAGCAGCTTCTTCCCATGCTGGGCAAGAATGCTTGGCTAGTAACGTTGGACCTCAAGGAGGCATACCTGCATGTCCCTATCAGACAAAATTGTAGAAGATACCTCCGTTTCATTGCAGGTTCAGCACACTATCAATTCTCTGCACTGCCCTTTGGCTTATCTACTGCGCCCAGGGTCTTCACAAAATGCCTGGCACCAGTGATTGCATACTGCAGACAGAGGAATTCAAATATACCCATACCTGGACGACTGTCTTATTCAAACAGAAAGCAAGGACATCCTTTTAAAGCATCTCTCATTTGTCAAACACCTTCTAAGTTGCCTAGGGTACACAGTAAACGAAAAGAAATCAAAACTAGTGCCCTCACAAAACATAATATTCCTGGGTGCCAACTTGAATACAACGGCCCAGATGACTTATCTCATGCCAGACAAGCAACAACAGCTGACTCAATATTTCAAAATAATGGCAACAAAGACCCAACTCCCAGCAAGAAAAATTCTGCAGGCCTTGGGATTCATGGCATCTTGCATACTACTAATACCATTTGCAAAACTGCATATGAGGAAATTACAATGGTACCTGAAAAGCGTATGGACTCAGCACAGCCACAGCTTGGGAACAATACCACTCATTCCCTGCCTTCAGCAGGAGTTTCTGTGGTGGGCACAGGCATGTCACCTCAACAAGGGTCAGCCTTTCACCTTACCCACAGCCAGGCAAATTATGACAACAGATGCATCGGACTATGCCTGGGGAGCACACATGTTAGGACATTGCATTCAGGGCAAATGGACTACAGATCAAAGGCATCTGCATATCAATCAAAAAGAAATGCTAGCAGTACAGAATGCTTTCAAGGACCTCTTACACCCAGGACAACTAATAATAAAGACGGACAACACCACAGTAATGTGGTACATAAACAAGCAAGGGGGCACACATTCCTACC
Source organism: Protopterus annectens (assembly GCF_019279795.1). Lineage (NCBI taxonomy): Eukaryota > Metazoa > Chordata > Ceratodontiformes > Protopteridae > Protopterus > Protopterus annectens. The sequence goes on along the minus strand of NC_056743.1, from coordinate 236,943,353 downwards.
CTCTATGCAGGCAAGCAATGACCTTGTGGAACACAGCACTGTCTTACCAGGTTCAATTACAAGCACAATTCCTGCCAGGAAAAAAACACGTTGGCAGATGACCTAAGCAGAAACATCATGGATCCACACGAATGGAAACTAGATCCAAAAGTATTTGCAATGATAGCTTAAAAATGGGGACGGCCACACATAGATCTGTTTGCCAGCCCCCAAAACTACCAACTTCAAAAATTTTGCACAAGGACATTCCATCCACAAGCTTGGAAAGTGGACGCCCTCTCATTCAGTTGGAAAACATTAACAGTGTATGCCTTTCCTCCACTGCCTCTTCTAGCAAAGGTATTGCTGAAAGTCCTAAACAACCAGCCAACTCCTCTATCCAAAGCTGTTATGGATGTCATTCTGGAGGCCAGGAGGCCCAGCACCAGAAAAACCTATTCAGACAAATGGAAAAGATTTTGCGCCTGGAACCAGACTAAAGGCCAAAATCCCCTTGATCCAAACATTCCCCAGATTCTACAATATTTAACTCAGATGTTGCACAAAGGACTTTCCTTTTCATCTATTAAGATCCATGCCTCAGCAATTTCAGCTCATTACAACACGGATCCTCCTTTATTCTCACATCCACTCCTAAGACAGTACCTGAGAGGGGCTAAGAACATACGACCACCCAGGAGAGCACCAACGCCTACTTGGGATCTCAACTTTGTTCTGGAAAAGCTTACACTGTCGCCTTTTGAACCAGCGTTTTCAGCGGATTTAAAATTCATTTCATGGAAAACTGCCCTGCTACTAGCAGTAACCTCAGCTAGAAGAGTCTCAGAGCTACAGGCACTAATGGCAGTGAAGCCTTTCCTCATTTTTCATCAAGACAGTCTCTCTACGAACTAACCCTACCTTTATGCCAAAGGTATTTACAAATATGTATTTCTTGTATTTGACTAAGTTGATCTAATGTGTCCTAGCTTTTATACATTTTTATATATACATATATAATAGGTTCTGACTGAATGACATGCTTATATAAATGTACACCTTTACTATCTCTGCTGTTAGTGAGAAAGCATATCATTTAGATGTGTCATTTTGTTGTTTGTTGATTAATTAATTGCAGGATATTATGTCATTCTGAAGAGGATATATATTGGGTGTTTTAAATAGTTTAGTATTTTGGCTTGAAGAAGCCCATCGGGTGAAAGCGCTTGATAACTTGTCTGTTTGCTAAATTAAACACTGATGTTTTAATCCATGAGGTGAAGACTGAATTTTTGATGAAGGAAAACTGCCTGCCTAGTGATTTGAGAGTGTCACTAAGTTCCATTGATGTGAATGTCATATTTATGTTTTGAAAATATTTTTTTATTTTTAATTTTCCCTCCTATTTATGTTCACTACTTTCTCATGTGTTTTGTGCTAATCAACATGGTCATAAATTTTTTTCATACAGTGCAACCAAACACTGCTGTATTCCCTTCACTTTCTCATATTTCTTGTACTTGATATGCTTGTTTATGAGACAATTTTTTAATACACTATATGTAATTTACAATTTACAACTGAACTGATTTTATAACTAATGAAGTGGCTTGTTTGTGGAGTGTTCTTATTGTTTCCTTTAAATTTTGTTTTGTTGTTCTTGTCTGCACTGCTCAGTCACATTTTATAAAACAAAATGCTGCTTTATCAACTTTTGAATATTCTTCAAAGCAGACATATGTTTAGGATTATGACTCCCATTTATGGCTGTCTTAAATTCCTAAAATAATTTATTTGATGTCCTAGCCTAATCAGCATTAACTTCCTCAACTGCATTTCTCTGTTCACACTTAAAAAGGGGCATGTTGAATAACTTGAGGCCTTTTTATCATAAAAAGTAATAGCTACAAAAGGAGAAATTAATTTTGTATAAAAATGTCCTGCAATATTTATATACCAGTAGGTAAAAAATCCGTATGTTTGCTTAATTGCTAGTATTACCTGTTGTTTTCTGAGAGGCATGCCTTTCCCCAGGCAACCATATGCTTCTTATCATAGGTCTTTGCCTCTAGTTAATTACTGAAACATTTAGAACTTGAGTACCACTTTAAATAGAAGGGAGTTGCGGTATCCAAACTCATTATCATTTTACCAAATATGATTAACTACAGGAAATATGTATAAAACAGTAGTTTGGCTTCAGAAGTAAACGTTTGGGGAAATGCTTGAAAAACAAGAACTTTACCAGAACTGTGGTCATAGCTATTTGGTTGAAATGTATCAAGGAATACTATCTGCATGCTGTTGGTTCAACCAGTTGTTGGGAAAAAAGAATTAAAACTTAATTGCTGTTCTATGTAATGAAGAATACCATGCTTAAGTCAAGCAAGAATCATAATAGTATTAAAAAAGCTACCATGCAATTATCTACATGTGCATCTAGTAAAAGAGAAGAAAATTAAGGTGTCTTTTCTTTTCCTAGACTCGCAGGTTAGGGAAGCTGTCAGTAGCAGCCTGCTAGAATACAATAAAATAGCCTAAAAGACTGCACTCCTTTAAGAAAGGAACCAGTTGTATAACTACTACCATCAGTGTGGTTAACGGGCACAGACTGCTGAAAGCAATCAAAGAAGTAGCCAGTAAGTGTATACTTTAAAACTTGGCTACCCTTATTTATCAGTATTTTACTCAAGATGTGTTCACAGTGAGTATATGTAACACTTGATGTTATGTTGTCCTATCTCGCCTTAATTCTTACTTGGATGGGTTTGGAGCCGATCCTCTGCTTCGACTCAGCCGAATACACCAGCTGGAAGTCTCAAACTTGGATCATGGCAAGGTAGGTATCCCATGAAGCAGTGGTGCAACTCTCCAGATCTCGTTTGCCACTTTAAGAGGTTGTATGTTCTCTTCTTGGCTGTGGCTAAGTTTTTTGTCTTTTGCCTTCTAATAGTTAAAACTAGTTAGAATTTAGAGATTAGTTTACTGAGTGCTGTGACCATTTTAAACCTTCCCTTTAGTGTGTAGCTTAACTTTATCTACTTTTTTCCACTGTTGTGTGCTGTTTCTTGGCCTTCGTTTTTCACAGGCCTGTACTGTGTATCCCATAGTTATCTTACTGTAGTGATGCTATTAAAATTGCCAGAGGATATTCCATTCCCTTTTGCCATTCTGTTCCACAAATCAGAACAATCCCTGATGTTCCATCCAGTCTAAGGGAGCAAGCAACTATAGAAATCCAAAACTTGCTAGACAAGAGAGTCCTCCAAAAAGTACCCACAGACCAAATAGGATTCAGAGCTTAAGATTATTCCACCAGATGATGTTTTCAGTTTGGCTAATGAACAGTCTTTCCAATATACTTTCATTACATAATTTAACGCACAATCTAAATTTGTTACTAATGTTATTGTTAAAAACTGGGAATTATTTAGATGCCACCCTTCCATTTTTACATTTTTGGGTCCAAAACCACAAATTGTTTTTAAGAAAGGCAGGAATGTTAAAAACTTTCTTGAGAGACGTAATGGGTCATCATCTAGAATAACTGGAATGTCTAAATGTGAGAGTTGTAACTATTGCAGATACATGGAATGTACCAACCAATTCACAATAAATGGTAACATTTATAAGTTGAAAGCTAGATACAACTGCAATAGTAAATTCCTTGTCTACTTAACTAAATGTTCTGACTGCCCTGTTTTCTACGTGGGCAAAACTGAACGTCGCCTTAGGGACAGGGTATACGAACATCAGTATGCCATGTCCCATAATAAAAACGACAATGCCTTAGCCAAACATGTCCATTTGAATCCTCTACATAAGTTTAAGTTTTTGGCTATTGATCAATACACTCAGGACATTAGGGGCGGCCCAGCCTCATTCAAACTGGAAGAACTGGAGTTGTTATGGCAGATTAAGTTAAATGCCTTCAACTACCCAGGTTTGAATGAGGCTTGTTCTATTTCTTGCATATTAAAATTAAGAAGTTTACAAAGATAGAGTACATTTAATTATATTGACTATTTTATATTACTCTTAAATAATTTTGTATTTTTAATTATGCTTGTTAAAAGATTTTTATATTTACATCTTTGCATGTTTAGTCATGTTTTCTAGTTTTTTTAGGAACCACTTGAATGAGTTAGTGTAGGTTGTTGTTATATACATATATATATATTTTTAGTACTTTTTAGTACAATTTTAGTACATTTTTCAGGTTATTTGTTGGGATATACTTTATTCTAGGTCATTTATGCAAGATTTGTTATTTACTTTGTGTGGAGATATTTTTAAAATTGTTTACTTAAGTTTATACATATTTGCATGTTTTAAGTTAGTATATCTTTAAATGTAGGTTAATTTTCCCGCATTTTTTTGTTTAAATGACTTGGGGCTGTGTTGCTAATACACTTTCTGATGAAGTTTGTTGGTGAACAAACGAAAAGCGCTTAAAAGTCCTTTTGGAATTCCTTTTGGAATTATCTTTGTTTGAACTGTGCTAGTCTTTTGTGGATTAAAACTGTTTTTTACCAGTTTGGAGCCGTTTCGTCAATCTGTGTTTTTTAAAAGTTTCAAGTGCCGTTTTATCTACTCAAACAAGCCAGGGATGTGACATTGGAAATGTGTGCTTAGCTAGGCATAACAGTCAATTTACAAAAATCTGCCTCGTTTCCCTGTCAACATATTACCTTCAAAGGCGTAAACCCTAGACACTGTTTCTGTGATGGCACATCTTCCAACTGACAGAATTTCTGCCCTCAGACAGCAAATACTGTACCTTCTTCCCAAGGGCAAGGTAAAGGCAAAGGTAGTTCTGAAATTTCTAGGGACAATGGCTTCAACCATAACTCTAGTTCCTCTTGCCAGGATGCATATGAGAATCCTTCAATGGCTCCTATTTTCCCAATAGTCGCTTCAAGAACTTCCTGTGTCCCATCTGATCAGAATAACTGAGTCATGCAAGAAGGATCTATGGTGGTGGACTGTCCAATCATGCGACCATCGGGAGACCCTTTATTTCAGAACAACCTGTTGCTACAGTGACCACAGACTCTTCCCAGATAGGGTGGAGTGGGCATTATCTGGAAAGGACAATCCAAGGTATATGAAAAGACCAGGAGGCCCATTTGCATATCAGTGTTGTAGAGATGAGAGCAGTGCTTCTGGCATTGCAAGCAATCCACGACTCTTCCACTAGGGACAATTGCAATACAGTCAGACAATATGTTGGCGGTATGGTACATAAACAATGAGGAACCAGATCATACCCCCCCCCCCTTTGTCGAGAGGCAATGAGAGTTTGGCAGTGGGCAAAATCTTCCCAATGCTTTCTAGTAGCAATGCACATCCCGGGGAAATCCAGCGTCCTAGTGGACAAGCTGAGCAGAGCAATATTAATGCCTCATGAGCGGTCTCTGAACCAGAACATAGAAGAGATTTTCTAAAAATGGGGCCTGCCTTGCTGCAATCTTTTTGCCACTCCCATGAATGCCAAGTGCAGCAGCTACTTTGCCCTAATTCCCTCTCTGGGGGAGATGCCGAGAGGCGCACTTGTTCACGAGTGGCCCTCAGGACTTCTTTATGCCCCCCCCCCATTTTTCCCTCATACCCAAAGTCATCCAGAAAGCAAAATCCTTGGGAAGCAGGCTGATTCTCATTGCCCCATATTGGCCTCGTCAGATTTGGTTCCCCTTCCTCTGGCCTCATCTGCAGGTGAAGCCCTGGGTTCTGGACCCAGTTCCAGACCTGACACAAGTCAGGAACACTTCATTCTTCTCTCCACACCCTCAACTTGACAGCATGGCTGCTCCACTTCCCAACTTAGGCTTCAAAACTTCACTCCAGCAGTCAGACATTGCTATCCTGTCATAAAGATTCTACTAGAAAACTATATACTAGCAAGTGGAAGAGGTTTTCTCACTGGGTGCAAACAAGAAACATTGACCCATTTTCTGCTCCAGTTCAGTCCATTTTAGAATTTCTTACAGAATGCTTCCAGCAAGGCTTGGCTGCAGCAACTATTAGAGTTCAACTGGTTGCAATTTCAAATTTCCACATTGGTGAGCATACTCCTAACCTAATGTCACACAGGTTGTGTGAAGCATTTTCAAAAGGCACTTCCTTATTGAGACCTCCTTTTAAAGAACCACTCTCTCCTTGGGATTTATATTTTGTCCTGCTCAACTAACTGCCACCGTTCCAGCCCTCTTCATCTTGTGACCTCAAATTTCTTTCCTGGAAGACCATCCTTCTAGTAGCTGTAACATCTGCCAGAAGAGTTTGTGTTGCAGTCACTGTCAATCAGACCACCATATCTGATTTTCCATAAGGATAGGGTATCGCTACAAACAAATCCATCCTTTTATACCTAAGGTTTGCTCTTAATCCAGTATCAATCAATCCATTGAGATCACAGTATTTTTCCCCAATCAGCAAGAAGGCAGAGTACAAAATCCACCAATTGGATGTGCATAGACAGCTCAGATTCTGTTTGCATAGAATCAAAGATTTCAGGAAAATCTGGCCCGATATTCATCTCCTTTTCTGAGGCAAAAAAGGGTATGCCAGTGACTAAAGTCACCCTTTCAAATTGTATCACCTTTATTTACACCTCCAATAATAGAAAGTTACCATTCAGAATTAGAGGTCACTCAACCAGAGCATTAGCAACATCCTCTGTTTTCCAGGCCAGAATGTCTATGGACAGTATTTGTGCTGCCACTATGTGGGCCAATCATCAAACGTTTATCACTCATTACAAAGTTGATTTGGCCTCCAGGGACAGGGCCTCCTTTGGATCCACTGTGCTCAAAGGCTTACTCCTGTTAGCCATGTGGGAAAAAGATGCTAGGGACGCTGTCCTTTCCAAGTAAGAATGAAGGTGAGATAAGACAACATAACATAAAGAAGTTATGTACTCACCATAACGTTCCATGTTTGTTTTCCATCTCGCCATTCATTCTTACGACCCCTCCCCTCCTTCCCCCATCCAAGGACTCCTAGAGGACCTGGTGGTGACCTTTCCTCTTGTACATGAGCTCCTTTGTTTTTTTTTCTCCTTGACCTGGGGTTATACCATTATATTGCTCCTTGCTACTGTTAGTAGCAAACGAGATCTGGAAAGTTGCACCACTGCATCATGGGGATGCCTACCTTGCCACGAGCTAAGTTTGAGACTTCCAGCTGATGTATTCGGCTGAGTGGGAGCCAAGGATCGGCTCCGAGCCCATCCAAGTAAGAATGAATGGCGAGATGGACAACAAACATGGAACGATATGGTGAGTACATAACTTTTAGCCCACACATCCTACAGGAAATCTGCATCAAAAGTTAGGGAAAAATCTTCTAAGTAAAATAATATAACTGTCCTTGCAAGGGCCATTTAGTTAGTTTGGAAACATTGATTCTGATCTAGAAACAAGACTTGGGTAAATATGAAGGAAGATATGAATTGAGAGTGTATGTGGCCAGAGATGGGGAGCATGGTGGGGATACATACTGACCCTGAGAATTAGACATATATTCCTAAAATATTTTTTATTTTTAGATTATGTGGAGACCCGCCTTTTAAAGCCAGCACTGAAGACAAACTCTTTGATGTTATCAAGAAAGGAGAGCTGCATTTTTCTGGTCTAGTTTGGCAAAAAATTGGTGAAGCTGGTAGGTGTAATTATCTATTTTGCCACTGAAATTTGAAGAAACATTAGGAATATATCCCAGAGAAGAATAGGTAATATACTGGCTTTTACTTCAAATGTTTGGGAACATTTACAACATTTATATGGGGATTATTTTTTGAAAAATATTTTGAAATTTTAGTATCTCTTGCTTTTATAATGCTTATGCCACTAGGTAGTACATAATCTTCAGAGCTGTGTGCGCAAAGACATGCCTTTGGTATAAAACACAAACTGTTCTGAACCAGTAGGAATAAAAGCGCATTCTTATGAAGTCCTTTTCGGCTGAGGGCAAAAGTGCTTAAATAAATGTCCTTTTTTTTTACGTTATATCTTGTTTGGGAAGTTTCTTGCACTCTGGCTGTAGCATTATTGTATTTGAAGGTATTCTGAATCATTCCCATTTCCTGTTTTGTTGTGCACTAAGCTTTCCAACAACTTGTAAATGATTGCTACTGCTGCTGTTTTCTAAGGAGTTTGGACTACTACTAAGATTTCAAAAACTTAGTTTTCGAATCATGTAAGCAGAAATCAAATTTTAAACTTCTGTCATTAACATGTTTTGTATTTCTGAACAAGTTTAAATGCATTACTTAATGATATTTTTTCCACTCACTGCTATGACAGGACTATTTGATATACTCGTTAAGAAAAACATTTCCTGCATGTATGTATAAATGGAGAAAGACCTTAATGCTTTCATCATCACACTACCCCCAAGTTAATTTAATGGATTTTGTTATAATGCCAGCATAAATCTTCCTGTTCTGCTGTTCATATTGTGTATTTCTACCACTTAAATTTGAGTACTTTACTGTAGTCAGTAAGCAACTAATTTTAGAAAACCAAATCTACTAATGCACCAGAAAAAAAAAAATCACTTCATTAAAAGTGGTTAGAAGTTTGATGCTCCTTTAAAATTCCCTGAAAGTGTGAAAACTTGTTTGAATTTCATTTAATAAAGTGGATTAAGAAGTGTGAAAGCTTGTTTAATGAATATTAATAGTTGGCTTACATATTACCTGGTAGTCTAAGTGACTGTTCCTTGCTGTGCTGTCATAGAACTTGGCTCTGCCTGCTCCATTCTGCCCTCACTACGCTCGGCCTTCACTCCACTCACCTACCCTGCTCCCATTCTCTCCCGCCCCAAATCACTGGAATTTATTCTAAACCTAACTACTTCTACTCACACTTATCTACCAGTCACCACCTATACAATTTCCAGTTATGCAATAGCTCACATTTCCACACTAACCTTAACACCCATCCATTGCCACACATATATTAACCTTTAACCATTACAAAATGCTGTCAGTACATTGTGTATTACTAGCTCTGCTAACAACTGCTGCTTACTTAACAAACTACCATTCACGAATAGTCTCCCCTCACACTTTTCACAAAACTACATCTACCTTTTCTCCACACCTGACTACTCCATCTTAATATCGCCATCTATCTTAAATATAACATAACTCCACCACACCTCATATAGACTACACCATATTAAGCCAAACCCAAAAAATGCCCCTTTTAAGTTTCTTAAGCATATATCAGCAGTCGTCCAGACACTAGTGACTATAGCTACCAAACTTATAAGTGGAGACATTCGCCCAAACCCAGGGCCCCAGAATACTTTCTCACCACCCCCTCAAACATAAGATATAGCCAATCTATCATGAAAAGGCTGTGAAACACTAATCCTAAATCTAAACCTGCAAAGCATAGTCAACAGAGTTCGAGTTGCATCCCACCCTGTCCTATTATAACCCTGATATTGCTGTTTTAACAGAAACCTGGTTAAAAGCGCACATTACTGACAATGAAATTGCACCACCTGGTTACAGCATTATTAGAGCAGACAGGAAGGTAAAAAGAGGCGGGGGGGGGGGGTTAGCCATCTTATTTAAGAGCAGTCTTGCACTTTTACCACAAAGCCTAAACACAGATAACCTCAAACATAGCAATCCTACTTACTAAACTTCAACTTAACCAAAATAAATTCATATCCATTATAGCTACGCATGTCCTACACGGAAATATCATATCCACTACAGAGCACATCATCCAGTCTATATCAAAATCCATAGCCCAAGAAACTATCATTAATTGTAACGTTTAGACCGGATAACTTGTAATTCACATACCTTAGCAATCACATCAACCTCTGTGGCTTCACACAACTCTTTCAAGGTCCTACACAGATAGATAAAAACTCCAACCATCAATCTATACTGGATTGGACACTAACCAACAAACCTCAGAATTATCAGATTAGTGGCTGCTTATCTGACAGTCTTATTGACCATATGCCAACCTATCTATTGAGAAAAAACATCAATACTGTCAAGCTCACCACCTTCTGCCAAATCTGCAGTAAAAAAAATCTTTAACCCCCAAAACCTAATCAATACCCTAAAAAACTGTAACTGGTCTCTACTAAAAAACCTGCCCCTTGATGCTGCAGTAGATTATTTCAAGAGTACCTTCCTTGAAATTCTAAACAAATTGCCCCCTCCTCCAAGGTCAATTTGTATTAAAGCCACATACACACCATGGCTAAGTAATGACACCAAAATGCTCCTTAGGAAAAGAGAGAAAGCTTGGCAAATATGGCTCACCTGTAAAAACCCAAATGAACTGCATTGCATTCCAGCAAATTAGAAATAAGGCTAAACAAATCAACCTAGATGAAAGTAACTTCTACTGTAACCTGCAACATAAAGACTAACATAACCCCCAAAAATTTTGGAATACTATAAAAACTGTTCTGCACCCAGGACAGTCCACAACCCTTTCCCTCAACTTACCACACACTCCTACCAATGTTGCAGAAGAATTCAATAAATACTTAAGTGAAAAAGTGTACTATCTCTAATTAAAAGTAATTCCACAGAACCATCACTAGCCTTCAAACTTCTCTATATTAACTCCAACTCCTTTCGGCCTGTTCCACAGCTACCATTAAGAAACTACCGAAAAAGTTCAAACTGTCTTCAGTAGCAGTTACCAGCCAAATATTTAAAATTAGAAACTGAAGCCATATCTTATCCAGTGTCTATCTTTATCAACAGGTCCATAGAAAAATATGTCCCAGCAATATGGAAAATCACACACATTATCCCCTTATACAAAGGTGGAAATTCCACAGACCTGACCAATCGCTACTCTCTTTCTCCACTATCTAAACTCCTCGAAAGATGTATCCACTCTCAACTGATTCATTATCTTACCTTCAACAACATGCTAGCAACTAGTCAGCATGGTTTAAGGCCCCATCATAGTACCAGAACTGCGCTCCTCAGTTTCACCAATGCCATCAACCAACTCAAAAACAATGGTAAAATAGTTTCTGCTGCCTTTTTCCCACCCCAAACTATTAAATAACTCTCCAAATTAAACCTCAGCCCCTCTGCACTTCACTGGTTCCGAAGCTATCTACAAATGGCTTAATGTTCTATCCCATCTCTTCCAGTCACACCGAGTACCTCAAGGCTCAGTTCTTAGGCCGCTACTCTTCACTATTTTTACAAACAACCTCCATAGTGCTACCCCACTGGCTTCAACTATCCAATGACGCAACACATATATGTGCTGCTAATAACCTGCAACACCTCCATGATATAACCCAAAAATCATTCTCCGATACCGAGTTATGGATCTCTATCCATCAGCTCATATTCATCTCCAGTAAAATAAAACTCATGATCTTCCAACCCACAACCCCCCCCCCCCCCATACCTTCTACATTACAGGTAAAATTAATGCCGATTCACAAACAAAACTATTAGGTGTAATAGATGATAACCTAAGATTTGACCTACATATAACACCAACAATTAAGACCGTTCACAAAAAATGGGTACTCTTTATAGAAATAAAAAATATCTAACACCTCTATGGTCGCCATTGCTAGAACCCATCTTCTGTCAACACTTCTGTATGCTTCTCCAATTCTCACCAACTTTAAACAGATTTAATTAAACTTGAAACATGCTACAATAAAATAGCTAAATTTGCAACTGACTGCCTACATCAAACCCACCACTGTCACTCCTTAAAGAAACTGTCCTGGTTAGAACTCCCACAACTTATATCCTATAACCAATTGACCTTAGCACACAAACCAGTATATCAACCTGAAAAAACCCTGCCCTTCTAGATATTCTCCAGCCCCATACCACAAATCAAAGTCTTGCTGAACAAATAAATCTCTACTACACGTGTCCAAATCCACTAATACGGCAGGGGACTCACTATTTTCTCATTATGTAGCAGCAAGGTGGAATTCAGTACCTCACAGCATCAGAACCAACACAGATACCAACCAATTCAAAAAGATTCTTAAAACTCATCTTAATGACACCTGGCTTTGTTGTAGTACTACTCCAGGCTAAGTAGTTTTAATAGCTTCTGGTCATACTTTTTCTTCTTCCCTGGATATGTGTACTCTTTCATGTCTAGATAATCTCTAACCTCATCTTTTTCTATCCAATTCACCCCTACAAAACCCTTCCTCAGTTTACTTTGAGAAACTACAATGTCTACACTACAGTAAGGAATTGTATCAGATGACTGTATAATACAAATGTCAGCTATAATAGCATAGAATGTAATTTCTGGTGTACTGTAAGTCTTGTATATTCTTGTATAAGTGTATTTTTTGTACAAGTTTTGTATAACCTCTGTATGTGGAGTTTTTCTTCCTGGGCCTTTGCTGAAAATGGGTCTTATCCCAGTTGGACTTTCGCGGTAAACAAATGTAAAATAAATAATTATTAGTATAATATGCGCTTAATACAGTTATGTGGTAGCAATGAGCATTATAATAGGGGTGATTTGTGCAACTGCCTGGGGCCTGTGACTCCAGGGGACCCATTACTGCCTACGTATGCACCCGAGCTGTTGTGCTTTAAGTGCCATAGTGCTTACTTTAAATCCCAAGCATGCATACACATCTTTCCCATGTATAATATGCACAGAAACAACATGCAAAAAACAAGGTATTTTCAAATTCACTGTTTTTTTCCCCCAAGGATACTGCTTTTTGGTGCTTTGCAATTTTGAATGCACCTAAAAGGCAACTGGAAATTGTGTTTGTTCTTTCTTGGATGTAACTTTTTGATGCTTTGAGTGCAGGTACGTCAGAGATATGAGGACTAAAGCTTTAATTTGAAATGAATTGCACCTGGATGGAACTCTCTGGGTGTACAGATGGAAGTGTGCGCGTGTGTATGCCTAGATGGAACAGTGTGTGTGCGTGTGTCCTCATCAGACAAGGATTGTTGCTCAGACCTCCTTCATCGGACCTGAATTGCTCAGTCCTGCACCAGCAGTAAGAGAAAAATCGTAAAGACAGTTGTAATTTCATAATCTGTGTTACCCAAAAAAGTGAGCACCATATGTGTTTATGCATTATAGGTTCATAGGTTCATACTAGGCTATCTGCCCGAGGGCATTTACAAGCCTAGCCCATCATTTTGTGGCTTACGCCACCCCTTTAGTATGGGGAACTATACCCATTATTTTGCTGTGCCTCTGTCGAGCAGTGACACTGAGGTAATCCCTGGGGTATATCTGCGATCTCCCATCCATTGGTCAAGATTTCTCTTGAACAAGGCCAGCGAGGTGCTCTGCCTCACATGTACCGGGATTTTGTTCCACAGCATAGGGAGTCTTTGGGTGATGAATCTATCCCTCCAGCACGCCCCATTAATAGCCGTGTCGAGGTTTAAGTCTCCGCCTCTTGTGGCTCTGATGGATCTAGATTTTTGAGGTGAAGCATATTCATCAAATCTGGGTTTGACATGGCCTTGTATGTTAGGCAAAGGTCACCTCTGAGCAGTGCTTGACTGAATAGAGCTGGAGTTCTTTCAGTCGGGCAGCATAGGACAGATTTTGAGACCCTTTATCCTTTTGGTGAGGAACTTTGTGGCCTCTCCAGCTGCTGCAAGTGTCGGGTCAGATACATTCCGAATGGGGCATTGTACTCAATCATTGGTCTGATGAGTGATGAGTAAAGGGAGACTATGACCTCCCTTGATCTAGATGAGAATCCCTTCATGATAAGGTGGGCAATGTAGAAGGTCTTCCTAACTACTTTAGCTACATGGGTGTCGAATGACAGACTACTATCAACCTGGGTCCCCAGGTCCCTGATAACTTCTTCTGTGCTCAGTGGATTGCCACCTATTTGGTAGCTAGGGTAACCTTGTTTTTCCCGAAGGGTATGACTATGCATTTTTGGCATTTAACTTTAGGCCATGGCTCTGGCACCAGTTATCCGTTTCTGTGAGACCCTTCTGAAGGATATCTGTGTCAGATGTGTTTTCTACTATGGCCCAGTTTGCAGTCATCTGCAAACTTTGTCAGCCATAACCCTCCTGTGTTTGCTTGTACTTGGAAAAGTAGATGCCAAACAAGAGGGCCCAGGACTGAGCCCTGTGGGACACCACTTGTGACAGGCTTTGAGTCTGACATGGCGCCAGCAACTCTGACCCTGTGGGTTCTGTCACTCAGCCAGTTTGCAACCCATCTTGTGATGTATGGGTTAACATTTAAGCTGATGAGTTTTTCAATGATACCCGAGTGGGGTATTGTATCGAAGGCCTTAGCCAGATCGAGGTAGGCTGTATGGACTGCCTTTCCCTTATCAATGGCTTTGGTGACTGTTTCGAAAAAGTCAACCAAGTTTAAAAAGCATGATCTGCCTTTGACAAAGCCAAACTTGGTTGGATCCAAAGTCTGCAAATTCCCTATGTCTTTATTTATGAGGTCCATTATGATCCTCTCCATGGCTTTGCAGATAAGGCTTGTCAAGCTAATGGGCCGGTAATTTCCAGGGTCTGTGGAGGCACCGCCTTTGTGAAGTGGGACCACAGTTGCAGTGCGCCACTCCCTGGGTACGTATCCAGAGGTAAGACTTTGATTAAACAGCTGTCCTAGCTGTGGGTTTAATTCCTCATTGAGTTCGTGGAGCACACAGCCGGGGACACCATCAGGTCCCATGGATGCTGTGTTTTTTGCTTTGGAGAGAGCAGTTCTCACTTGGGCGCTGGAGATGTTTGGGGTGCTGCACTCGTTTGGTATAGATATCTCTCCTTTAGGGGGGGAGGGGGGGAGAAGTTTGCACTGAACCTGTCAGCCAGTATGTTGGCAATGTCTGTAGGATCAGTAATCTTCACATCATTTTGAACTAGTTCTGAGCATATCTGGGAGTTTCCTCCTAGGTTTCTAACATAGCTAAAGAAGGCCTTATGATTGTCTTTTGAGTCTTTAGCTATTTTTCTCTCGAAATTTGCTTTGGATGATTTTATGAATAAGAGCTCTTAGTTTTTTACTTGTAGTGATCAAGGGTGTCTTACCTTTTAAGGATTTTGCTCTATCTTGTAGTAGCTTCCTCCTTTTGTTGTAGAGTTTGTTTATGGCGGGGTCCACCAGACTGGACGCTTGCCTTTGGTACAAAGAGTCTTTGTTTTGCTTGGGATTGCCTTATCCATGCAGTCCTGCAGGTGCTGGTAGAAGGCATTTGTAAGTGATTCAGCGGCTTGAGTACTGTTTTCCGCCAGCTCGGGGGCCTTAAAGCAGACCACACTAGTCTTTAGAAGTGTGAAGTCGGCTTTCGAGAAGTTCTTTACTGTGGTCTTTTTATTTCAGGAGGGGGTGGGATGAGGACTTCCAGCGAGATTAGTTTGTGATCTGATCTCACCAGTGAGGGTATACTTCTGGTGTTGAACATTGTGCTCACATGTTCGTGATGATGAGATCAAGTATGTTATCTCCTCTTGTGGGGATGGTGACTAGTTGTTCCATGGCATTTGAGTTTATGAATTCCAGGAACTTTTGGGCTAGGGTGTTTGGGCTTGAGTAGTGTTCCCAGTCTATATTAGGGTAATTGAAGTCACCTAGTATGATGGTGTTTGGTGATACATTTATCTCTAGTGTTTTCAGGAAGGCCATGTGAGGTTCCTGAGTTTGTGAGGGTGGTCTGTAACATGCTACAATTTGCAGAGCAGTCTTGCCTATGGTTAATTGCACCTGGATGGTCTCCGATGCATCGTGTGTTGCCACCAGTCTTGAGGTGTGGGTGTCCTTGATGAATATGGATACCCCCCCCTCCTTTCTTGGTATTGTCCGGATTTTGGGGCCGGAACGCATGATATGAGGTAAAACCTGATAGCGCTGGGGTGCTCTCAGGAGCCTTGAATCAGGTTTCTGTCACAGCACAGACATCTATGTTCTCCATACTGAGAAGGGCCTCGAGTGCGTGCATTTTGAGATTTAGACTTCTGGCATTGAGCAGCATTACCCTTAGTTTTTTCCTTTTTTGTGTTCTAGGGTGGTAGGTTTAGAATTTGAGCCTTGCCTAAAAAGGCACTATGGGGGTGGCAAGAGCCTTTGCCAATATCCGAATCCTAGGTGACAGGTGCAAGCCGTCCCTTGCGAAGCAGCGTGGCTTGTCCAGCATGTCATCCCAGGCAGACAGATACTGGATCCCCTTTGAATGACACCAGTGTTTAAGCCAATTGTTAAAGCTGATCATCTTATCTCTGTATTGTGGCATCATTCTTGGTGAAGGTAGGATACTGCTCAAGGTCAGGGTCATACCTGCCTGGGCTACATAATCAGAGAGCTCCTCAATGTCTCTTTTCATGTAGTCCAAGGAGGTACGTCTCAGGTCGTTTACACCAGCGTGGACAATGACTGAGTCATATTTGTACCGTGTAGAACTATGTAGCTATAATGGGATTATCTGGTACGAGCTTGTATATTCTTGTATAAGTGTATTTTTTGTACAAGTTTTGTATAACCTCTGTATGTGGAGTTTTTCTTCCTGGGCCTTTGCTGAAAATGGGTCTTATCCCAGTTGGACTTTCCCGGTAAACAAATGTAAAATGAATAATTATTAGTATAATATGCGCTTAATACAGTTATGTGGTAGCAATGAGCATTATAATAGGGGTGATTTGTGCAACTGCCTGGGGCCTGTGACTCCAGGGTACCCATTACTGCCTATGTATGCACCCGAGCTGTTGTGCTTTAAGTGCCATAGTGCTTACTTTAAATCCCAAGCATGCATACACATCTTTCCCATGTATAATATGCACAGAAACAACATGCAAAAAACAAGGTATTTTCAAATTCACTGTTTTTTTTCCCCCAAGGATACTGCTTTTTGGTGCTTTGCAATTTTGAATGCACCTAAAAGGCAACTGGAAATTGTTTGTTCTTTCTTGGATGTAACTTTTTGATGCTTTGAGTGCAGGTACGTCAGAGATATGAGGACTAAAGCTTTAATTTGAAATGAATTGCACCTGGATGGAACTCTCTGGGTGTACAGATGGAAGTGTGCGCGTGTGTATGCCTAGATGGAACAGTGTGTGTGTGCGTGTGTCCTCATCAGACAAGGATTGTTGCTCAGACCTCCTTCATCGGACCTGAATTGCTCAGTCCTGCACCAGCAGTAAGAGAAAAATCGTAAAGACAGTTGTAATTTCATAATCTGTGTTACCCAAAAAAGTGAGCACCATATGTGTTTATGCATTAATTAGGTAAATCCAGATTTTGCCTCCTATTTATGCATTGGGGCAGCCGATTAATTAGGAAACCCATTTTATGGCAACCCAGCAGCACTGTCCAGTTAAGTGACTTGCTCAGAGTCGCACAGTAGACAAATGAAGAGGTACAAAGACTGAAATGCTTCATACTCCAGGAAACGGCTCATTAAGAGCATAGGGCCTTAATCCTCTGCATTAACTGCCAGATCTCTATTAACTTCATTTTCTGCTAAATCACTGAAGATTACAGTCGTCAATTAATATAATTAGTTTTATAGTTCTTGATATTGAAAATACATGCCATTGCAAAACATTTTGTTCCAACTTTAAGTGAATTAGAGTAGTTTGACTCTTATCTGTCTCAGATTGTGCAGAACATATCTGATTTTGTGTCATACTTATGTCTTGTCTTAACTTTTTTTTTTTGGTAAATACGTGAGGATTACTGTCCATCGGTAATGACGTTTATTAATGTTTCATGGTTCTTATTGTTTAGAAAATGCATGCCCATGCAACATCTGTTATTCTGTTAACATTTTAAGTGAATTAGAGATGCCTGGTACCAGAGATTTTCAGCCGTTAATGAACTGCTTGCTTTATTAAAAAAGTTTGAATCCTTCCACTTTGATTTCCCCACTGTACGATTTTGAGCAAGTCATTAAACCAGACCATAGCCACTGGGTTTTAACTGGTTAACAAATTGGTGAAAATAAAACATTTACAACTTTTTTTGGCCTCTGTCCTCCCATTATTTCACATTTGTACAGAATTCTTGAACAAAGAAATGGCAAGGTATTTTTGTTTGTTCCTTGTAAAACTACTGGCTTACTGGCAAATCGTTATACATTACAATATGTACCTTTTCTCATTTTCCCCCATTTACAATATTCACATCTTCGTCCTCAGGAAGTCTTTCTTCAGTATTACACTTGCTTTGAAAATATTGACCCAAAATTTAATACCCACAGACCTTTTATTATACATATAACCCACTTAATTATTCTCTTCCTAATACTTTGTCTAATTCACAATTTCTCTCTTCTGCACTATGGCTTATTCTACATTTCTCTTAGTGACTATACTGTAGTAAAATCCTACCTTTCTCTATCCCATAATAGGGGACCACCCTGCCTAGAAACTCCAGCAAACCCATTCCATTTGCATTTCTTTTTTCTCCTGTTACTTTCTTCCCTTCTCCTTGAACATCTTTTCCATTTCATTCAATTATAACCTCCCATTAACTACTCCATAGTTCTCATTGTCTACCATGATACACTTCTGCATCTTTGCATCTCCACTGCTTATTTTGTGTCACCTTACTGTCTACCATGGTGCTCTCACTACCAGTCACCCTACTTCTAGTCAGGCTAAAACCCTCCTTCATACCAGTTTCCTCAATTTTGTTTAATGTCTAACCTATTCACCTTCTCAATTACAGAACATCTAACTATTCAGTTCACTTTGACATAACCCAGAGTAAATGAATAAGCGTTGTACAAAAAAAAAAAAAACTAATCTCAATCCGCTCTTCTCTAAAATCACTCTTTGTGGTGACGTTCATCCCAACCATGCCCCCTCAGCTTCATCCATTTCACCCTCCTCTGCCCCTAATAACTGTACAGCACCCACAAAACTTCTTATCTCCGTTAACATTCATACTATTCTAAACAAAAATACAGACCTACATGCATGTTTTTTTTCAGTACTGACCTGGTATTAACTGTCATTACCGAAATATGGCTAATACCTCATGTAAAAGATTCAGAAATTCTATCATCTGGTTACAGTGTAATTCGATGAGACAAACTACATAAAAAGGGGGAGGTGGTTATAATTGTATACAACTGTCTAACTTTCTCACCCCTTCAGAACTAACATGACCTTCCAAAATGCAGAAAGTACAATTGTATAAGATGAACTTACCATAACAGTAGATTCTGAAATAATCACTGTTGCAGTAGCCTTAGCTATATGGGTTATATCCTGTCAAAGATGTATCAGCCAGCAAACTTCCAAAGCTTCAGGACACCTTCCACGCACCCAAACTGTCAAGTAGCTTGAGCTGAGCTTGACTATAAGACAAGTTTGGATGTGAAGTCCTTTAGAGCTTTCTTGCTTGCAGAGAGAGGGAGGCTGATCCCTGAAAGGACAATGGTAGGCATAACAAAAAATAAATGGCAACATCCTTGCATAAAAATACACAAAAAGCAAGGGGGATGGAGCAGCTACTGCAATGGTGTTAATTCAGACATCTACTGTTGTGGTCAGTTCAAGTTGCACAGCTGTACTATGTTCTTCATATTGATTACTGCTGCAGTAGTTTCAACTATAGGGGTAGAATACCATGGCTAACTATATTTGGAGGAAAGAGAAGGGTTCAAGAGGCCCCAGAGAACGGTCATAGCAAAGCTTGATCTAGAATTAGAGAAGGAATCCAGCATTGGGTGCTTTATTAAAGTATGTGCAGGGGACCTATTAACACCTTCTAGACATAGATGAAGCCAAGGTCTTAGTATAGTGGGCCTTGACCTTGGTTTGAATAGATTTCCCTTTCAAGAACACTGACATGAGACTGCCTTGAAGGAGTTGGATACATGAGTACACACACTTAAATGTCTGAATGAACTTTGATAGAAGAATAGAAAGGACCATAGGATAGTAACTCGCTAAAATATTGTAAAGACAGTGAACAGCTAGCTTTGAAAGGATGATGGTTATGGTTGTCAACACCGGAAAAAAGCAGGTTGCACTATATCCAAATTCGAAACAACAACGGCAGCCAAAGCAACCCGCTAACTGTATGGTTGTGGTTATGTTCGCACCAACTAGAAAACATTTTCCATATTCCTATATATGATTTTCTAGTAGCAGGCTTGCCTCCAGTAGTGTCTGCTATACATCCTCCAAAAACAGGTACCTAAAAGGCGTTAAAACACCATCATCCAGGCATTCAGTTGAAGATTATTGGTATTGGTTTGTATCGAACACCCCTGTTGTGTGAGTAAATCTGTTCAGGTGAAGAAGCTTGTGGTATTTGCCTCTGGCCATTTCCAAAAAAGGGAGAACTAAAGCTTCTTGAACCAGAAAGGAGTCACCACAATGATCTTGGAGGATTCCTTCTGAATCTTCAGAAGTACCCTGGATATTAGTGGAAAAGGGTGAAAAGGCATACAGTAACATACCTATCCAAAGGAAAGAAAAAGCCATCTGTCTTCCAGGCTTTCTTGCATGGAGTCCTGAAGCATAATTTTGCCAGTTAATTGTTCAGACAGGAGGCAAAGAGGTGTGTGCTTGAACTCCACACAGATAATAGGTTCATAGGTAGGTACTAGGCTATCTGCTCGAAGGCATTTATAAGCCTAGCCAGAATGTTTGCTTTCGCCACCCCCTTAGATTAGTTCCCTGTGCCTCTGTCCAGCAGAGCCACTGAAGTGATCCTCGGGGTAAACCTTTTCCCATACGCTCGTCAAGGTTTCTCTTGAAGAGAGATGTGTACCAATGTGTACCATTCTTTTATCTTTGCACATTGGTACCAATGTGTACCATTCTTTTATCTTTGCAGGAAGACTCCAAGAAAGTATACAACTGTAAATGGAAAAGAATTTTCCCTTTGGGCATTAAGAAATTATGTTGACCCTTGTACTACCCTTCTGTCTGCTGTTCTTGATTTTCTAGCTGCCCTTTTCAGTGAAGGAGGTAGTTTTTCTACAATTAAACTGTAATTGGCATTCCTATCAAATTTTCATGCAGGAGATGAATGTTTGTTTGACCTCTTCCAACTTATGTAAAGCTTTCTTATAAGCCACTTTTCTCCTTAGACCCTCAGTAAAAGATACGTTTCCTCTCTGGGTCTTGACTGTGGTTCTACAAGGTATAACTCAGAAACCCTTTTAAAACCTTCAGCAAAAAATTGGTTAAAATTCCTATCATGAAAAATGGCCTTCTTAGTAGCGATTACTTGTTCAAAAAAGAATTTGAGTTCTAACTCTCATAAAAAAAACTCTATACATTATCTTCCTTAAAGACAGGGGTAACTTTATGGACAAAACCCTTCTTTTATTGAAAGTGGCATCTGAATCTAATATTAACCAATCCATTCATTTACTGGTCTTCTTTCCAAATCTTTCAAACAAAGGAGAATACATGTTGCATTTCATAGATTTGCACAAACAATTGTTTTTATCTGTACAGAACTAAGGAAATCAGAAAATCAGACCATCTGTTTGCATCTTTCTCAAATTACCAATGGGATTATACAGTTTCTAAAGTTACATTAGCTAAATGGATAACTAACTGCATTTCTTTGGCCTGTTCTCAGCAAGACATTTCTCTACCAAGACCACCTAAAGCTCTCACAACTAGATCCATGGCCACTTCATCTCCTTTTTGGTCAAAAAATTCTATTGATAAGGTTTGTGTAGCAGCCACATGGTCTGATCATACCTTTGTTACTCATTACAAATTTGATCTGATATCCAGGAACAGGGCTGCCTTTTGCTCGGTGGTTCTCTGGAATATCCTTCCATGAGGGCCACCCAAAATTTGCATAGCTGGGAACTCTGTCCCATTTGTGGAGGAAGAATGAAAGGGACAACATCAGATTTAAGTTATGGACAACACAGATGCCTAGTTATGATGACTTTTAATTCTAGCTACTTTCTAAGCACACAAGGCCATTATTTGAAACCTGTTCATGATTCTGGGTCTTTGTCTCTGATTCTTGAGCTAAGAGGTTGGGAAGGCATTAGGGTGCAATAATTTACACTGTATGGCTCTCACAAGAGCAAATTGAAATACTCTTCTTGGTCGTTATTTATTCATGTGTTAAGTCATTTGATAGCAAGTAAACATTTGAGGTGTACATAATCATACAAGAGGACTGTAATTGATGGTCACATCTTTGTGTGTGTAATCGTATGAGCCATGTTCTTGGGTGTTGGCTTTGGTTTCCTTGTATCCATCTTTTTATACCATTCCAGCAAAATTATTCTTAATCATTTCTCATACTGCTCACATTTAAAAAGTTCATGATTAAATGAATCTTACCCTCTTTGTATCATTTTGTTGCCCTTTTCCTACTCTCCCTTACTGCCCACATATTGATGTTGTGAGATAGTGCCATCTGTGCCAGGGAGAGTAGGGCAGTACATGTGTACATATGCCAGCATAGCTAGCTGGAGGTTTGTAAAGAATTTTGTTATTTGACTGTCACACTGATTTGTACAGATGTTTGAGCTAAAAACAGTAGGTCCTGCTGGACAGAAAGAATGTATACATGTATATTGGGTTGTATTGTTGTAACCAATCAAATGTGTATGTTTATCGGAGAACTCTGGAAGAATGGAAAGTGTGAAATCTTGGTATAGCTTTCAGATGCTGCCACAGATCTTAGCAGAGCTGTGTGTGTGTATTGTACCAATGGCAGGTAACCAAAGGTGGTGATATCCTCTAACCAGCATCTGGTTTCTTTGGAACTCTTGCAGCAGCACTTTAGAAACTGACAGGAAAGATTTCTGACAGAATATATATCTCACCCATCCACACAGATTGAGGAAGACATCATCTAGCTTTGCTGTGGTAAGCACACATCAGCTTGCCATGCTTTAGTAAGTAGTCAGGGAACAGAAATTCTTTAGTCAATCAAATTTTTAGTGAGAATAGTTTAGTATTTTTTCTGCATCAGAGAGAAACTATACAACTGTATTATTTTTTATATCTCAGGTGGTTGAAACTTTTATTGTATACAGTATTCTGTTTTGTTATCCTTAAATATTTTAATATCTTTCATTGTTGCTGGTCCTTTAGAGAATACTTCTAACATATTGAGAGTACTTATGCTTGTTTGTGACACTGTGGCCTCTCCTGAAAGCCTTGCTGCTTCATCACATACTACCATTTGCTTTAGTATTAATTTTAGAGTATAATTGGGTACCCTTTGTAAGAGCCTTAGGGTACCTGACTGGTGGCGTGATTTCCTCAGATTCTCGGCAGAAAGGGGCACATCTAGTAAAGCTTTTCCCATGTGTGTGTGTGCGTCAGCTAATGGGAACAGGGACACACAGCTCCTAAGTGGTCAGCGTGGAGTTTTGTCTGGATCTGTAGAGAGGAGGAGAATCCAGCCCCAGGTCTGGAGCATGCTCCCTGTGTGCTCTTAAGGGAAATTGTGCTTGGTGAAGTGAGCTGCATCTGAAAATACTGTCTGAATCCATCTTTGCTGTTAGTGACCATCCCTCACCTGAGCTGGTGGTGACTATTGAATCTTCTTGATTGCTGGCCTGGAGTAGGAACCTGTCACCACGTTTTTCTCATTTTCCAAACTTTACTCCTCATTCTCTGTATGTAACACCCGATCCATCAACATTTCTCTATCTCTTTTTCTATAATATTGAGGAATGATATGAAATCTTTTTTTTACACCTTTTCTTTCCCCTACTTCTTCCAGTAACGCTTCTCCTTGCACCGTTTCCTCTGTTACCATTAAATGTCCCTCTGTCTCATCTTTTTCTTTTCTGTTAACTTGTTTCTTTATGCTTCCCTTCTTCACTTAAGGGGCAGTCAAACTAGTTGTGACTATCTCTCTCCAATGTTTCCTGTACAAAGTCCTAACATTTGTTTCTTGAATGCTTAATTTCCCCAAATTGCCCACACCATCTTTTACTACGGACTTGTCCTAAAGGTGAATGCCCCCCCCCCAAAAAAAAATGGATTACAACAAGAACACAACTGTCTGTCTACTTAACTAATCTGTCTACTTAACTGAATAAACTACTGGAAACTTCAACAAGGTGTCTTTATTCCTCCCAAAGGGAGGGTATCAGAGAGAGTGTCTCCTAGATCTGTTAGCTTAAAGTGATTTTATCTGTACTAATCCTTTGTACTGTTTCTTGTAGGCCCTGTCACACTCTGGGTCACAGGTGGGATACCAAACTCCACTCTAGCCATCTGGATTGTCTGTTTTCTTTCCCTAAACAAGGGGAAAGCTCCTCTTTTTTTTTTTCCCTTCAGAAAAAAATCTTTGCCTATGTAACATAATTTTTATTTGGTGTCTGTTATTTTCATATATCTATTTTTATATTTTCCACATTTTGTCAATTTTTTGTTCTATCTCATAATTCTGTAAAATTTTATAGGTTCATAGGTAGGTACTAGGCTATCTGCCTGATGACATTTATAAGCCTAGCCAGAGTGTGTCGGCTTTTGCAGCCCCAGATCTGATTTTAATCTTCATCCATTCCTTACAGATGGGTTTCTGTTACGTCCTCTGAACCGACTCTGCCTTATATAACAAGCTTGTGTCAGCCAAAAAACTCTTTAACTAAGCGTTTACCCATAGTGCCCCTCTCCCTGTTACCCCAGATCTCGTTTGCCATGTAGCTGTAAATCTGTATCAAGCCAGCTCTCAGCTAAGTACTTGAAGTTTTTCATCTTAAAAGTTTTTCTAAATATCTTTACTTGTTTTACAATTTTAAACTATTTCTATAGTTTATCGCTAGCTTTACCCATTCTTTAACATTTTTTTTTCAACTACCTTCTCGGTAATCCTAAGTACCATTGGTGGTATGGCCTTTTTTCTTACCCTCTGAGGTAAATTTCTCAATACCACTGTTGTATTTCCTCCACTTCTTTCTTCCAAAAAAAATAATAAAAAACTTTCCTCCTTTCTTTTTTTTTTTTTTTTTTTTTTTTTACTGTTTGTTGTTAACTGATATTTTTGTTGTGCACTATGTCGGAGAAAAAAGGAACTTCAGGTTTCAAGCAGTGCGACCAGTGTGGTCGAAAAATGCCAAATTGTGACTCACATGCATCTTGTGTGTATTGTCTGGGGGTTCCTCGTCTTTCAGTCCAGTCTCCTTGTACCATTTGCCAAGGGTTCAGCCCTGAAACCAGTAATGAGAGAAAAAAATAAGTTTATTTTGAAGGGCCTCCTTAAGACGTGCTTCGCAGAGGCTATTTCTGCATCAGAGGGCTCACCACCTCCTAGAAAAGAGCACAAAAAGAGACCGCATTCGGTTCCTTCTACACCCCACCCTGTGCTGATAGAAAACAGGAACCAAGACAAAAAATACCAAAATTTGACTTTGTCGGCCCAGATCCGAAACTGGCATCTACGGCACTGTCTTCGGTATTGTCTATAAAAATAGTCGACGCCTGTTACGGCACCAACAATGTCTACAGCACCAACCTTGCCTAAATTGGAGATCTGTACCTCGGTGCCATCTTTAAAAATTCTGACCACGACACTGACCATTCATCGCACCAAGCTTGCCTACAATGTCTGCCCTGTCTGTTCCAATACTGGACACCCCTTCCATACAGGTCTCTGCTCCTGAGACTTTGGTGCCGATGGACCACTCTACATGGGCACGATACTCCCCTACATTGATCCTTTCTTTGGGCAGCAGTTCAGCCCTTTCTTAGAACAGCCTAACCCCCACCCCCCATCAGGGATATCAACAGGGTCAACCAGGAGCCTCTCTGAATTAGACATAGTGAATCTTCTGGACCAGCTGCTGACAGCCAGAGGTATTGCTACACCTTCCTAGACTCCTTTCCCATCTGGACTTGGGAATCCATCTCCATGAACTCCAACTTATTTTCCTCCTTTGACCTACTTGCAGGCATCAAAGTTCTCGGCACCGATGCTTTTTTCAGTTCCCATGTCTTCAGTTCCACTGGTGGATCTCACCGTGGTTCCAGAGCCAACCCTTTGGCCTTCCACTCATTCAGAGCTGGGTCATCCTCATAATCGGGACTCTACTCTGGGCTCTGAAGTGCGTGCTACGTCCCTGTGTTTTTTCTATGGCTCCGTCTACTACAGTTCCAGATTGTACTGAGTCCTCTTGGGGCGCCATCCTTGGGAATAGGTTTGTCTGAGCAAGGTATGACCCCAGTTCTGAGGTTATCCTTCTCTGTTCCGGGCTCCCATCCCTCTTCAGGCGGGCCTGCTTTCCAGGCAATTGAGAGGGCCCTTGCCTTTGCAGGCAAACCTTCGGCGTCGGAATACCAAATATGTCCTCCCTCTGAGCCACAGCTGACATAGACAACCACATCGGGACATCAAGCACAAGAGCCCCAGGATACCCTACCACAGGGTACCCCCTCTTCAGAGTCCTCATCAGAAGCCCCCACTAAAGAGGTACCATGCAAGAGGGAAGCACGTTGACTCCCCTGAGGAGTCCCTCACTGAAGATACGGACTAGGAAGAAGAGGAGTGGTCCCCATGGTCGCCACCTGAGGATGTCTTCTTTGGAGACCTACTGGAAATTTGAAATTGTGGGGGGACTGGAAGTCCACAAACCCTTCCTCCATGGAGTCTGTACTACTTTTTGGGTGATCCCGTCTGCAGGTGAGTTAGACCAACTTGTCGTCCAGCACTTATGGAATAGTCCTGATACTGTTGAGCCAATCCCACGGAGACCAGACAAAGTTTTATCCCTTCCTGAGAAAAGCCCACATTGGTCTAAGGACCCTACCAGTAGATGCTTTCGTGGTGGTGGCAGCCACTAAAAAAGAGCTCACTGAAGAGAACCAGACTGTCCACCCACCAAACAAGGGAGTCTTGGGTAGAGACAGGCTAGGGAAGTGAGTGTTTGCCTCATCGACCTTTGCCATTCGGTCTTTGAACTATCTGGCACATTTTACTAGGCTTCAGAGAGACTTTGTCTTGGAACTCTCCGGAACTATAGCAGGAGCAGATTCTGATGAGGTACGCGACAGTTGCCTTGCAGCTTGCAACTCTGGAATCCATATCTAACCCATCCATGCAGTTGATATCTCATGCTACCGAACGGGCGGCAAGAGCTGCTGGTTCAGGCATTGTCATGAGATGTCATGCCAGGATGGACCTTTGTGACTTTGCGTACCCTTTTAAGTCTTCCTTTCTTAATGCTCCAGTGGAAGCTTCCTCCTTGTTTGGCCCAAAAGTGAGACATGTTAGCCAGGTGCGAGGATGGCAAGACCCTGTCTGCTGTGGGTATATGTTTTCCACCCCCCCCCCAATGTCCATACTCTAGGAATCAGAGGAGTGGAAAGATGTGGCACAAGAAATCCCAGGGTCCTTTCCATGGCACATGTGAGTTTACTGCCTGGGTCAGAGGGGGTATCTCTTTTGGAAGACACCCCTACAGAGGGAGAAGGGGCCAGCGTTATCAGGGGTCCAGGGATTCTTTCTCTGGACAGCCCTAGCAACGCTGCTGAAGAGCAGCCAGATTGCTTTCCTCTGGTAGCCATTGGGGGGGGGGTGTTTCTCTCTGCACCACTCTGCCTGGCAGTCAATAACCACTGATTTTGGGTGCAGAAGATAATAACCAGCGGTTACCACATACCATTCAACACCTTCCCAAAACCACCAAAGCAAATTCCTGACATTCCACCCAGTCAAAGGGAAGCACCAGCTCAAGAGATAGAAAAGCTGTGTCAAGAAAGTCATCCAAGCAGTCCCACCAGACCAGATAGGATCCAGATTCTACTAAAGATTCATTTTAGTGCCAAAAAAAAACGGGGGACTGGAGACCAATTTTGGATCTCAGAATTCTGAACAAATTTGTTACCCAAACAGAATTCCGGATAGTCACGGTTCAGTCAATTCTCCCATTCTTGGAGAAAGATGATTGGATGTGCTCAGTGGATCTTCAGGAAGCATATTATCACATAAAATTGGACAAATGCTCCAGAAATTTTCTTTGCTTCCAGCTGGGAGCCAGTCATTACCAATTCTGTGCACTGCCCTTTGGACTCTCTACAGCCCCGAATGTGTTCACCAAATGCATGGCAATGGTAACAGCTCATTTGAGACTGCAAGGAGTCCGGGTGTTTCCATAGTTAGACAACTGGCTCCTTACCACCCCCCCACCAAGTGTCTACTGGGGCACTGTGAGTAAAAGCTTAGCTTGAGACTTTTTTGGCTGGCATAAGCTTGTTTATAAGGCTGATTCTGTTATAAGGACAGAACCAAGATCCACCAGTAAGGAATGAATGAAGATGAACAACGCAGATGGAACGTTATGGTAAGAACATAACTTTTTTTATATTTCATTTTATTTTTTTATTATTTTTTCTACTCTGCATATACATTATCATTGTGTCCAGTTTTATAAGATGGTCTCAGTTATATGATCTTTCCATATTTTTTTCTGTCAATCATTTTTCTTTCTTTTTAAACTCCGAAGTTAATATCTTTATCCTTTTCCCTCCTTTAACTGCCTTACCCCATTTTAGCACATACTACTCTATGATCTGAAAATGCAGCCATCTGTATTCCCCCTTTTATTTCTTTCATGTTTTTGGACTAAAGTATATAATCAGTTTCAGTCTTAAAATCCCCCTTTTACGTGTCTGTTCTGGGGTTTTTCCTACTTTTAAATCGCCATATTTGATAAATTCCTTCACATCCTAATATTCTGAGTTATTTTTCGCTTTTCTTTCCTCGGGTTGCAGTTAAAATCTCTCATCACTATTGACATAGTTGCCAACACTTTTTTTTTTTTTTTTTAAATATATTCAAACTATTTTCCATTTGTCATATTGGTATACACACAAATTACTATTAATCTTGTTCATTTTTTTCATAGTCTATCACGTGTCACTATCCTTCGTGATAATACTTATTTCTTTATTTTTATAACAATTCTTATTCCAGAAGATGTCTCATTTCTTAACAGACAACCCCTGCCCCAATACTGCATGTATTCTTTTTTGCTATATCTGGTATCTAGCAAGCAAAAAACATCCAATTTATTTTTTATATCATTTCACTGCCACCAAACCTTGTGTATTGTTTCTAATACTATTCATATTTAATGCTAAAGTTACTATATCATCCCTTTCCTTTTTTGTGTGCATTTTACTTGTAATTTTTTTTTCTTTTCCTATCCCCTAAATATTTTACTACCTTTTTCTTCTGTCTCCATTCTCCATCTTTTTCATCACTTTCTAAAACTGGAAATTTCTTTTCTTCCTGTATATTAATAATCTCACTTTGAACTTTTATTTTTTTCTCTAACTACCTCTTCATTGTTCTTCAGTATCTCATTCCACTATACCACCTTCTCATTCAACATCTTCTGTAGTAATCTTTTCTACTTTCTTTCCTCTGAGCTTTCCTTTTCATCTACTCTCTCCTTCTCTAATATCAGAAAGTTAAACCAGAAATGTCCAGATTATTTTCATTTTCTACTAAAAAGCTTTTTTTTTTTTTTTTTTGCTGCATGTCCCCTCTCCTCACATTGGTCACAGCTTCATTGTGCTAAATGATTTTCATGCCCACAAAAGGAACATGCTTTGGGGTTGGCCCTAGTACCTAACAAATACTGTCTTACCCATACATGTTGTTGTATTTGAAATATGTTGAATTTTCCTATCCTTAACATCCATTGTTTCTCGCACTTCCCAGTCCCCAGTCTTTACATTTTTTTCATTGCGTATTTTATTTAACTTAATGTAATTTATTACATAATGAAATAATAGTTTTAACTTGTGCTCATCCTTATCTAAGCCCTAAATTGCACATTTATTTTCTTTTAGTTGTAGTCCAAAGCTGTAAAGTAGTCTCTTCATAGTGCTACTGCATTTCTTTTTTCAGTGTCGATCATGATTTTTTTTCTAGGAAGTTAAAGCTTTCAAATATCAGCTAGCAAATGAATAAATTCTCTTATGTCTTTAATGTTAAACCCTAGTGGCAAAATAATACTATCCATATTGTCATACCTGTTCATGCTGCCACCATTTTTACTTATTGTTCTTACCACTGGTGGTCTACTGTGACTGTTGAGAAACTGCAAATGTTTGTCCCGTCTCACTTCCTCCTTCCATTCTTCCTTGCCTTGCTGCATCTGTATAACTTTTTTTTATAACAAAAAAGCCTGTTGCAGAGGTAAACTCTTAAAACCCACTACTCCACCAACCGATAATTCCTCCATTGTTTCCCTTCACCAGCTGTTGCCTCTATTTTCAATCTCTGTTTCTTCCTCCTGCAATGCTCTTTCCTCCATGCCACCCTGTAGCGCTTCTACCCCTTCCTTCAGCTCTACCTAGTTCATCAAATCTACCAGCACTTGTGTCTCCAGTACTCCAGTTTCCAATTATGTAATATTTAGTTCATCTCCATATCCTTCTTTTTTCAGTAAGTTTTCTGCTGCTGCTCTCACCACTCTCCTGCACTGCCCTCCATCTTGGAATTTCTGGAACTGTAGTAGCAGCCCTCCAGATCCACCTAGCAACTTGAGTGTTTCATTTACTCTTCCTCCAAGAGTGGGGGTTCTTTATTGATAATCATACATTTACATGATTAATGTTATGTACATATACAACATAAAGCAGTTTTCTTTAAGATTTCTGCTGTCCATTTCCCATTAAATTTAACTTCATTAAATATTTCCATCCATATTGTCCGTAGACTATAAGCTATTGTGTAAATTTTCTTTACTAATTTGTCTTATTTTTTCGTAATATCCATTCTCCAACATATTCATCTAATACATTTGAAAAAGAAACCATGTTACGTTGTTTCATGTTCTCCGTAATTAATGCATCCTTTCTTGTTTTCTTTTATAAGGCATAGTAGCCTCAACAGATAATTTACCTATTACTAATAATATTACATAAAATCTTTACTTTCATGTAACTTTTTATACTATATGCATCTCATACTAATAGCTTCCTTCTTTTTGATCTCTAAATGTTTCTAAGGAAAAATAAAATTGTTCTTCCATAATATTTAAATACCATTCTTTCCTATTTTTTTTTTAGTTGTATTCACTTTTAATTTCCATGAAAATATTTTTTGGTATTCCTTCATTTATATAATTTTTCAATCTTTTTTCTATCTCTGTTTTTCTCCAAAGTACTTATTTATCACACAACATATGTTCTATTAGATTCTTATTCTCTTTTTTGAAACTTGTTAAAGCTTTATACAGGTTCAATGAAGCTGAGTGAACAATTGGGTTTATCAACCCCTATCCTCCTCCTTCCTTAAATACAAATTCCCCTTTTCATTAGATTGTCTGGATCCCCATATGAATGAAAATATTAGACATTTCTTTTTCATAATTATTTGGTATCATGTATGTGCTTGCTACATATGCTGACTTAAGATAGAATTTATCAAGTACACTTTTTTCTTGTATTCTAACTTGCAACATTTCCAAAATGTCTATTGCTTGAATAATGTTCTCCCATTGTTTAATATATTCCGTTTTTCCAAATTCTGTACCTAGTATATCTTTTGTCTGTCTATTAAACTGTACATCTCTTATATTACCCATGAATCCACATCCTTTACTTTTGTTCTTTATACGTAATGCAATTATATTTAACTTTCTTTAATTTCTTGATTGCCTTCTCCATCCCTTTTTTGTTTTTAGTGATTAATACTATGTCATCTGCATATGTAAATATTATTGGTAATAATAATTCTTCCGTTATCTTGTATCTTGCCATATCTAGTATTCTATTTATTTTACTGACTTTTACATTCATTACTAAAGCAAATATGATGCTACTCGCTGGGCTTTTGTTTTATTCCAGATCCTATTTTGATTTCTTCACTTTGCCATCCTTTTATAATTTGTCTAATATTTCATTCATATATAGACTTCATTTAATAATTCTATTACTTATAAACTCCAAATATGTCCCATAACTCTTCATATTGTATTTTATCAAACACCTCCTACCATGATTTTAGCTTCTTCCTTTTGATTTACAATGTTGTCTGTTTCTACTCTTACTGTCCATAATAATTCTTGACTTTATTTGCCTTTTCTACCAAATATTGTTTGTTCAAGCAATTTACCTACTTTTTGTTAATCTTTTTGTTGTTGTTCTTATAAATAACTTGGTCTGTATTCAATACTATTGGTCTCCAGTTTTTTAAATCCTCTGTCTCCTTTTCCCATGCAAAATCCTTATTTTCCATACATACATATCTGTTTTATCTGTTATGCATTTCTTTAACCATTCAATATTTTCACAAAAATATTTTTTACCAGTTTTCCATATTATACATATAATATTCAGTACAGTCCAATCCTGTGGCTATATTAATGACTTGATATATAATTTAGTTCTTTCACACTTGTATTCTTTTGTAGATTCTCATTATCCCTCTCTTAGCTTTTTAACTATCAATTTCTGCTTTCCTTTCATGTTCTTTTTAACAAAATTGTGTTCTGTGTGCTTTTTAATAAACTTACATATTCCTTTTTGTGTTCTTATTTTTTCTCCTTCATTATTCTTTAGTTCTCTTATTATTTTGTTTTCTTTTACTCAAGTATGGTGCTACTACTTTCTTTCCTTGTACACAGTTATCTTTGTTTATATGATGTTTTAATCTTTTCTTGATTTATATCCCTTATTTCTTTTTCTTAAAAAGATTCCTCGTGTCTCTAATTTCCTTAAATACTTCTTGATCTATTGTTTATATCTTAAATTTTCTCCTTTTGTATATTTGTACTTGTGTTTTCTTTAAAGCTTATCCACCAACTTGTCCAATTTTTATAAAACATTCTCTTATCTATATGATCTTTCCATAATTTATTTTCTATTGTCTTTAAGTCTTTTAAAACCTTTTCCTATTTGTGTCCTTCTTTCTTGTATACATCTGTTCATATAGCTATACGATCTGAAAATAAAAACTGACTTTTTATCCCTTTCTGTAATATTTTCAAACTTTCTGATGCTACGAAATAGTTCCAGTTTTGACGTCTCCTCTTCTGTAAGTCCGTTTATTTTTCCCTGTGTATATATTTCCACTTTTTAATATCTCTTGTATTGTAACATCATTAGTTTTTTTTCTTGTCTTTAAACTGCAGTTGGTCTCCCACTATTATATCCATATTAACATCTATATAATTTAAATTTTTTAAACATTTCTCTCTTTTTAGTAACATATGCATATAATGCAATACTTCTGTAAGCCTTTGATCTGATGATGTTAATCTTCTTTCCATTCATCACTGACGAGTTTGGTTCCGAGCCCCTTAGAGCTGTGTCGGCCTAATACCAAGCTCGTGTACACCAAAAAACTCTCGACCTAAGCTGCTACCCACAGTGCCCTTCTCCCTGTTACCTCAGATCTCATTTGCAGCGTAGCCATAAAGCCGCATTTCATTGAGCTCTCAAGCTAAGTGGTATATTTTTGTTATCTCTACCTAGTCACTTTCTTAAACTTTCTAAAACTTTCTCCTTTATTCGTTTAGAGTTATTTGTAACTTTCCCATATCTAGCTCTACCCATTGGGTAATTCTTACCATCGTTGGTACACCCTCTTCTTACGCTTGTGGTATCTCATTGTTGGTATCTTCTTTTCTCTATCTTTCCTGACTAGTGTAGTAAACTTGTGTGTTTGTGGACATGTCTGAGAAAAAAGGATCTTCGAGGTTTAAGCACTGCAAATCTTGCAATGGCAAACTTCCTAATAGCGACTCTCATGACAGCTGTGTTTATTGCCTGGGGGTTCCTCATCTCTCTCTTCAACCCACCCTGTCAAATCTGTCAAAGATGTTCTTCGTCTTCCATTGCTGCAGTCCTGACTATTGGGTATAGTCCGGTCATATCCTCAGTCTTTTGCCGCATGGTCCGATGCAGAAGCAGTTTGTGCAGGTTGGCGTTCTGAAATATTTCAACATTTTGGTTTTCTTGCCTCAGTATTTTACGGATGTCAGAAAAAGTGAATAACTGTATTTCTTGTGGGAAACAGATACCTCATAGGGATTATCATACCTTGTGTATACCTTGTTTAGGCTTGTGCTAGGTTTAACAAACGCACTATTAAGAGGAGGTTAGACTGTGCCAGGTTAGTGTTTGGGAAGCGTTGCAATTATAAAGGATAAAACAGTGAAGCCTAGGGTTGATGAACGGAGGTTTTGCCAGGAGTTTCCATGGAGTCCCAGGCAGAAACTATACTATTACAGGATGTGCCTTCTCAGGAGGTAGGCCAGGCTGAGGGGCTTCTCAGGTGACTGTTCTTCCCTCTCTTCCCAAGGTAGTTAGAGCCTCTCCTTCTGTTGCCAAAACTTCTTTGAGAGGTAGGCCTAGTTCAGCTTCAGTGGGGCTTCTCGGTTCTGTACCTAAGAAACATATGCTTAAAATGGCAGAAGATTTGATTACTATGATTAGAGGTTCTATGCCCCGCCTGATAAGAGGCCTAGGGTGGAACCGAGTTTGATAGTTTTGAACAGTGTTCAGAGGCTTCAGAATCTTCTGTGGAAGATATGCAGGAGTATCCTACTTATTCTGATTCTGATGTGGATGATTCCACTCCTACAGCTTCTCCCGCCTGAGGATTTCTCATTTTCAGAGACTCTGCATTCCATGAGGGAGCACTTTAAATGGGAAGGCCAGGATTACTCTGATTCCAGGAAAAGGCTTAGGGAATTCTTGTTAGCATAGGCCTTTAGCTATTCCTCCTGTGTTGAATGTGGTGGAAGATGTTTTGCAGAGGCTTCCCTGAACCCTGACTCTTTGCCTCCTGCTCCTGTTAAGCCTGATAGGTATTATAGGGTGCCTGAAGCTCATAAATATTTGTTTAAGAGTCCTAGGGCGGACCCAGAAACTATTTCTCAAGGGCCTAAGGGTGTAAAGGCTTCTGTGGTTA
Organism: Protopterus annectens; assembly: GCF_019279795.1. Lineage (NCBI taxonomy): Eukaryota > Metazoa > Chordata > Ceratodontiformes > Protopteridae > Protopterus > Protopterus annectens. The sequence goes on along the minus strand of NC_056743.1, from coordinate 236,908,542 downwards.
AAAATCCTGTTCCCACTGATAAAGAGGCAAGGGCTTTGGATAGGTGGGGAAAGAAAGTGTATACTTCTTCCACTCTAGCCATGAGAGCATTGAATTGTCAGTTTCACATGCTTAAATATCAGAATTATCTCCTTTCACAATTGAAATCTAAGGTGGATGCTTGAGTGTAAAGAGTTGCTGGATTTGGTTCACGTGTCTGAACAAGTGGGTAAGCATTCTTTGCAATGTGGTTTTGATGCTGTACAGGCCTCCTCGAGGGTGGCTGCTACCAGTTCTGTTCTAGGCATGCTTGGTTGAAGGATCAGAATTTAGCTGAGCATGTTAAGACAAGGATTTTGGATGCTCCTTTACAGTCTGATGTGTTGTTTGGATCGCCTGTGGAAGCAGTTTTAAAGAAAATGGAGGACAAAGCTAAGTCTATGCAAACTGTTAAAGATTTTTGCAGGTGCAGCCAAAGTTTAGTAGAAATTGGCCTGCTAAGGGGTGGACATATCCTGCTTATGATTCCCAGTCTAGGGGTAGGTCTAGGACGGTAGGGGCAGGGCTCAAGGTTCTTAGGCCTAGAACAGGGAGTTCACCTGCTCAGACTTCTGGTGAGGGCAGGGGTCAGTCCTACAAACCCAATGACCTGTCTTTTCAGCTGCCAGCAGATTCACGCTTGGCAGCTCCTTTGGGAGGAAGACTGTCTCTTTTCAAAGAAAATTGGGATTTAATTACTCAAGACAAATGGGTGTTGGATATCATTCACACGGTTACAGATTTTATTTCCATACAATGCCCCTTTCAAAGGCATGCCAGACGTTCCTCCTCCACAAAGAAAAGAGGGTCACAAGCAAGTTTCTCAGTTACTTCACATAGGGGCCATTCAGCCAGTCCCTGTATCAGAAAGGGGCCTAGGATTTTATTCTCGCCTGTTCCTTGTACCAAAGAAGGGGAACACGTGGAGACCAATTTTGGATTTATCTCTCCTCAACACATTTTTGGACATTCCCAAGTTCAAGATGTTGACGTTACAACAGCTTTACCTCTGCTGGGCAAAGATCACTGGATGGTAACTTTAGATCTCAAGGAAGCTTACCTTCATGTGCCTATAAGGCTAAGTTGCAGGAAGTATCTGCGGTTTCGAGCTGGAAATTCTCATTATCAGTTCTCTGCATTGCCCTTTGGCTTATCTACTGCCCAGAGTATTCACAAAGGTTCTGGCTCCAGTGATAGCTTACTTCAGGCTTCAAGGAATTCAAATCTATCCTTACTTGGACGACTGCCTGATTCTGGCTCAAGAAAAGGAAGACCTTCTACAGCATCTGGAATATGTTATAGCAGTGCTAAGATGCCTAGGGTATTCTGTGAACGAAATAAAGTCCAGTCTAGTACCCTCTCAAGACATGTGCTTTCTGGGTGTGAGACTGAATACAGCAGCCCAGATGGCCTTTTAACCCCGGACAAACAAAAGAGTCTGTCACTTTACTTCCATCAACTATCTCATCAGTCCGTGCTGACTGCAAGGACAGTCCTTCAAGCATTAGGGTTCATGGCATCTTGTATTCTGGTGCTTCCCAATGCCAAACTGCATATGAGGAAGCTACAATGGTATCTCAAAATGTATGGACACAGCACTGCCAGGATTTGGACACTGTCATTCAAATAATACCTTGCCTTCAAAAGAATTCTTGTGGTGGGCTCAGGAATGTCACCTAAACAAGGGACTCTCTGTGACCCGCCAGAGGCAAGTCAGATCTTAACGACAGATGCCTCGGACATTGCTTGGGGAGCTCATCTAAATGGAAAGTGGATACAAGACAAGTGGCCTGCCAGACTACAGCATCTACATATCAACATGAAAGAGATGTTAGCAGTCCAGTTTGCATTAATGGCTTTCAAGGAGTTACTTCTTCCAGGGCAGGTGTTGATTCTAACAGACAACACAACTGTCATGTGGTACATCAACAAGCAAGGGGAACACATTCTTATCCTCTATGCAGGCAAGCAATGATTTTATGGGAGACTGCTAAGCCTGCAACTAACTCTTCAGGCAAGGTTTCTGCCAGGAGCACAGAACTCCTTAGCAGATGTGTTAAGCAGACAAATCATGGATCCCAGTGGAAACTGGATCTTCATGTATTTCAGAAACTGACAGTGTTATGGGGAACTCCAGACATAGATCTGTTCGCTTCTCCACTAAACCACCAGCTGCCAAAGTATTGCACAAAGGGGTTTCATCACACAGCTTGGAAAGTGGATGCTCTGTCTTTCAGTTGGAAAAACCTTCATGTGTATGCCTTTCCACCTCTGCCTCTTCTTCCAAAGGTACTATTAAAGGTCAGACAAGACAGGCCAAGGATGATTTTGATAGCTCCAGATTGGCCTCGGCAACACTGGTACCCACTACTACGGAGTCTGGTAAAGAAGCCTCCATGGCCTTTACCTCTGATTCCTCATCTGTTATCTCAGAAGGACGGTCATCTGCTCAATGTCAAGCTTCACTCTCTTCATCTAACAGCCTGGCATATTCTGTGTTGAAACACAGCAGGTCTCAACTTCCTCAACAAGTTTTAAATGTGATTATGGAAGCTAGAAGACCTAGTACAAGGAGAGTAGAAAAATGGAAGAGATTTTTATTTTGGAGTACAGCAAAGAATTTGGAGATTTCTGAGCCTAATTTGAGTGTGGCTCTTCAATATCTTACTGAATTATTGGACAAAGGTTTGTCCTTCTCTTCCATTAAGATTCATGCTGCAGCAATTTCAGCTCACTATGATTGTGACCCACCTTTGTTTTCGCATCCTTTGTTCAAGCAGTTTCTTAGAGGGGCAAAGAATATAAGACCCGAGCTCCTACTCCTGCTTGGGATCTCAATTTTGTGTTGGAAAAACTTACTCTACAACCTTTTGAGCCTGCAGCTACTGCTGAATTGAAATACTTGTCATGGAAGACTGCTTTTCTGTTGGCTATTACTTCTGCAAGAAGGGTGTCTGAGTTGCAGGCCCTTATGGCAGTAGAGCCCTTTTGATTTTCCATAAGGATAGGGTATCATTACGTACTAATCCTTCTTTTATGCCTAAGGTGGTTTCTAGTGTGGCTTTAAACCAAACTATTCATTTGCCTACCTTTTTTGCAGACCCTCAAAATAAAGGGGAAAAGATTTTGCACACTTTAGATGTACACAGGCAATTGCGTTATTATTTAAGCAGGACTAAGGATTTTAGGCAGTCTCAGCAATTGTTTGTTTCTTTTGCTTTGAGTTCACAGGGCAAGCCTGTGTCAAAACAAACTATTTCTAGGTGGATTGGCTTTTGCATTGCATTTTGTTATTCCCATCATGGCAAGGAGATTCCAGCTGGGATTAGGCCTCATTCCACTAGGGCTACTGCCACTTCAACAGCATTTCTAAGGGGGTGGCAACTAAGGATATTTTGGAAGCAGCTACTTGGAGTTCAGTGCATACTTTCTCTAAGCATTATCACCTTCCTATCTACTCTAAGTCTAGGGCTGGTTTTGCCACAGCTGTTTTGTAAGGCATGTTGTCAGCTCCTACTTCTTTATGATTTGCCAGCCTCCCTTACCTCTGCTTTGGGATTCTACACTGCAGCAATGGAAGACGAAGAACATAGTACAGTTTTGTACCTACCATAAATGTAGATGTTCGAGGATTCCATTCCTTCCCTCTGTATTTAGGGGTGGTTGTGTAGGTGAGTTTACATGCTTATATTTTGTATATATTGTTGTATATATTGTACATGTTTTGGTGCAGGTTTTTGGGACTTGTCTTTTAGGGTCTTCTGACATCTGGGGCAAGAAAAGACTGAGGATATGACGCCGGTCATGCGCATTAGTACCCTGACGTGCATCGCCCTGACCGACGTCAGCCTTATACTCTGGTATTCGGGCCGACTGGACGCGGACTATACCCAATAGTCAGGACTGCAGCAATGGAATCCTCGAACATCTACATTTATGGTAGGTACAAAACTGTACTTTTCAGTCAGTGGATGCTGAATGAACGCAAGAATCAATTGATTTTAAAAGGCCTTCTTGCTTCTCCTTTCTCAGAGGCCCTTTCTGTATCTGAGGCCTCAACCCATCCAATGAAGGACAAGAAACGTCCCCAGTCTGATCCCTCTTTACCAGCTGGTGAAAGCGGTAATTACACCTAAACATAAGGCCCACAAATCTTCCTCAGAGCATAGACTTGCTACTTTGGCTCCAATTACTGCTGTTCAAAGCTCTGCTCCGGATACTATTACGACTCAAGCAGTCTTGGATGCTACCAGATTTTCGATGTCAGCACCATCTTCGGCACTGACTCCTCCAGCTACAGCACCGACCTTGCCTTCGACAACATTGAAACCGGTACCGACCTCTGCCACTACTTTGTAACCGATGACATCAACTCCGAGTGCCCCATCGGCACAGAGCCCTTTTACTGCACCGTTGATTCCTTTGCTTCCTGTCTCTAAATTAGAGACTATTGTGCCATTAGCTCAGACACCACGGACCAGATGCTACCCCTCTTTGGATCTGTTCCTGGGTCAGATGTATAGCCCTTTTTTGGATCGACCTGACTCTCCTTCAGGAGTATCCACAAGGTCCATTAGGAGTCTATCCGAAATTGATGTGGTGCTCCTGTTGGATCAGCTGTTAACAGCCAGAGGGATACCAAATGTTCCAAAGACACATCCCCCTCTGGGACTTGGTCTATATCTCCTAGGACGCTGACATATACTCCTCCTTCGGACCCATTGGTTCCGAAGTCCATTGCTCCATGTCTTGTTGGAACGCCGTTCCTCGGTGCCGACAGTGATGGCCACTGAGGCTTCAAGGCCAACCCTTTGGTTCTCTGTTCCTGTGGAACTGTCCCTTCCTTAGACTCATGGTTGGGGGATGGAGTCCCTCGGTTCAGGGCAAAGTTCCCAGTGTTTTATCGGTTCTGTCCTTGGATCCGGGGAGAATCCTGCCTCGATCCTGCTTGAGGCTTCATCTCTGGGAGCTGGTCCGATGAAGCAGGGTGTGACCCCGGTTCTGAGGTTATCCTTCTTGGTTCCGGGCTCCCAATCCTCTTCTGGTGGGCCTGCTTTCCAGGTAATGGAGAGGGTGCTCGCTTCAGGAAGCACTCCTCTCATGTCAGAACTTCATTCTGCTCCCTCTGAGCTACAGCTACCACGAGCCACCTCCCCGGGACACTGGGAGAAGAAGCTTCAGGAAACCCCAGTTTGGGGTACCCACTTTTCCGAGTCTTCCTCAGATATTCCCACGGAGGAACCTCCTCGGAAGAAGGTGTGCAAGAGAAGAGTCTTTGACGGAAGACATGGACTACGATGATGGGGAGGTATCCCCATGGTCACCCCCAGATGATGTCGCCTTCAGAGACATCCTGAAAGTATTAGAGGGGTGGTTGGAAACCCTCCAACCCCTCAGAGGAAGTATCAGTGTTCCTGCAGGCTTTTCGCTCCTGGCCTTCTACCTCTTGGGTGACCCCACCTGGCGACGAGTTAATCCAGCTAGTCATGCAGTGTGCTTGACGGAACCCTGACTCTATTGAGGCCATTCCACAGAGACCTGATAAGATTCTTTCTCGCCCAGAAGAGCATCCACACTGGTCCAGAGGTTTGCCAGTTGATGCTATGGTGGTGGCGCCGGTCACTAAAAAGGATCTAGTGGAAGAAAGTCCTACTGTCCACCCGCCCAACAGGGAGTCTCGGGCTGTGGACAAGTTGGGGAAGTGAGTCTTTGCTTCAGTGACCTTTGCTGTCAGGTCCCTAAACTACTTGGCAACCTTCACGAGGCTCCAAAGAGATCTGATTACCAAACTTTCTGGATCCATCGCGGGTCAAGTTTTTGATGAGGCACGGGACAAAGTTGCCTTTCAACTTGCCACCCTTGACCTATTTCCAGTTCATCCATGAGGCTGCTCTCCCACACAGCCGAAGGGGCAGCCAGAGCTGCGGGTGCATGCATAGTCATGAGACGTCATGCCTGGATGCGCATCTGTGACCTCGCAGACTCAACGTCCTCTTTTTTGAGCACCCCTATTGAACCATCTTCCTTATTTGGTTCTAAAGTGAAGGACACGCTAGCCAGGTGCGAGCAAGATGGAAAGACTCTGTCTGCCATTGGCCTACGTTTTTCCAAGCCTCAACGTTTCCTTTTCCAGGAACCAGAGCAGTGGGAAAATCTGGCATAAGAAATCTTGGGGTCCTTTCCGTAACACACATGACTAGGATTTCTCCAGAGGCAGAGGGGGTTACAATGGTGGAAGATGCCCCTTTAGGGGCAGAGGGGGTTCCCGAAACCACGACTCCAGAGATTCCTTCTCTGGGTGGTCTTATCAATGCTCCTGAAGCGTTGCCCAATTGCTTTCCTCTGGAAGCAGTCGGGGCTTGTTTTTCTCTGCACCAAACTGCCTGGCACTCTATTACAAATGATCGATGGGTGCAGAGAATAATCTCCAGAGGCTACTACATCCCTCTAGAACCTCCTGTCCAAAACCTATAAAAAACCTTCCCAATGTTCCACCCAATCAAAGGGAAGAAGCGGCTTCAGAGATGATAAAGCTGTGTCACAAAAGAGTCATCCAACCAGTCCCTCCAGGCCAATGCGGATCCGGGTTTTAATCAAAATTCTTTTTAGTGCCAAAAAAGACTGGGGACTGGAGACCCATCCTGGATCTCAGCCAATTAAACAAATCAGTTGTACAAACCAAGTTCTACATCGTCACTATTCAATCCATTCTCCCATTTTTAAGGGAGGATGTTTGGATGTGCCTATAGACCTCCGGGATGTGTAATACCACATCAAAATGGACAAATGCTCCAGGAGTCTCTCTCACTTCTAGCTAGGAGCCAATCATTACCAGTTCTGAGCCCTGCATTTGGTCTCTCAATGGCCCCCAGAGTGTTCAAGAAATCTCTAGCAGTGGTGACAGCTCATCTAAGACTTCAAGGATTCCAGGAGTTTCCATATTTGGATGATTGGCTCCTCTCCACCCCCACCAAGCGTCTTCTGACTATGGTCCTCCGATATACCTTTTCACTAGCTGAGTCCCTGGGAATCACTGTACACTGGGAGAAATCCAACTTAGAACCTACCCAACATCTGGAATTTATAGGGGCAGTTTTCTATACTCTATCCTGTCTGGTATCTCCCCCAGCTCACAGGCTTCAGAGGTTAAGACTGCAAGTGCGTGTGATACTCTGTCAAAAGAAGGTGTCAGCGAGAGAAGTTCTCCAGGCTCTGGGGTCCATGGCTGCAGCTATTCCTATAGTCCCTCTGGCAAGCTTACACATGAGACTGTAAAAATGGCTCTTATTGTCCCAGTGGTTTGCAAAACTTCACCCCTTAAACTCGCAGGTGCTCATAACAAACTCTTGCAAGCAAGATCTCCTTTGGTGTTGCCTCTTTCAGACCCCTCAACACAAAGCAACTGTGACCATGGATGCTTCCTTGATAGGGTGGGAGGGGCCATTTTCAGGTAAAGACAGTCCAAGACACGTGGTCAAGCTTGGAGGCCAACCCTGCATATCAATGTTCTGGAGTTGAGAGTGGTGCTGTTAGCGTTGCAGGCATTATATCCACTTCTTCCCTCTGGAATGATTGCAATTCAGTCAGACAATTTGTCAGTAGTCTGGTACATCAACAAACAAGGAGGAACCAAATCCTAGTCGCCAGGCCCCCTGCTGTAGAGAGCCATGAAGAATTTGGCTTGGATAGGCTTTCCGACAGCTTCTAATAGCAGTGCACATCCCAGGGAGATCCAACATGATTGCAGACAGGTTGAGCAGATGCATTCTCCTTCCAGCCTCCCCGTGTCGAGAGGCCATAAGAATTTGGCACTGGTTGATAGCTTCCGACAGCTTTCTAATAGCAGTGCACATCCCAGGGAGATCCAACATGATTGCGGACAGATTGAGCAGATGCATTCTCCTTCCACACGAGTCGTCTCTCAATCTCGAAGTGATGGCAGAAATTTTCAGCTGATGGGGGCCAGCCCTGCTGTGACCTCTTAGCCTCCCCTATGAACAACAAATGCAGCAGCTACTTTGCCCTCTTTCCCCCCGGGGGGGGGGGGGGGAGTCCCCGAGAGATGCTCTGACTCACGATTGGCCCACTGATCTCCTCTGTGCTTATCCTCCAATTCCCTTGATACCTCTATTCTTAAAGAAACCAACCTACTCAGTTGAGATGCAAGGTGATCCTCATTGCCCCATTCTGGCCTCGTCAAGTGTGGTTTCCCCTTCCTCCAGCCTCATCTGTTACAGCCTCCATGGATCCTGGACACTCGTCCATACTTGATTTCTCACCCCCAAGGGTTGACTCACCCAAATCTGTCCAGTTTCAAGCTGACTGCTTAGTTTCTTCACTTCCATTAGTCGCCATGCAGGGAACCCCTTTCCTCACCTGTTCGCAGTATTCTGGCCTCCCATAAACCATCCACCAGAAAACTTTATAGAGATAAATGGAAAAGGTTTTCTCTGTGGTCTAAAGAACGGTTGCTAGATCCCTTCTCAGCTCCAGTCTCTCTAATCCTTCAATACCTATCTGAGTTCTTTGAAAACAGAGCATCAGCCTCTACCATATGAGTAAATTTAGCAGCAATCTCCAATTTCCATAACTGATTAGAGGGCACTCAACTTATGTCCCTTCGCCTATGCAAAACCTTTCTCAAAGGAGTGTTTTACAGCAGACCTCTAATTAGACGTCCATTAGAGATGTGGAATCTGTCCCTAGTACTGCAGTCACTGTCTCAACCCCCCTTGAGAAATGTGATCTCAAACTTCTCTCATGGAAATCTCTCTTTGGTAGCAGTCACTTCAGCTAGACGGATATCAGAATTACAGGCCTTGTGCATCAAGAGACCATACCTAATATTTCATAAAGATAAAGTATCTCTACGAACTAATCCATCTTTTGACCCCAAAGTGGTTTCTGATTTTTCTGTGTACCAATCCATCGAGCTCCCAGTGTTTTTTCCGAACTATTCAAATAAATGAGAATACTGCCTACACTCCTTGGATCTGCAAGACAGACCAACTTTTGATTTCCTTCTCTGGCCCAAGAATGGGATATGCTGTTTCAAAAGTCAGTTTATCAAAGTGGCTCAGAGATTGTATTTCTTTTTCATATTCATGTGCAAATGAGCCTAGACCCCGCAATATCAAAGCACATTCAACTAGAGCTATAGCAACCTCTGTAGCCTTTCACTCCAGAGCCTCTATGGACGACATTTGCGCAGCAGCCATTTGGGCTAAACCACACACTTTCATCAAACATTACAAGTTGGATATGCTCTCCAAGGAAAGAGCGGCCTTCGGCTCAATGGTGCTCCGGAATGTTCTTCCATAATGGCCACCCAAGTTTCTCAGCTTGGGATTTTGTCCCATCAGTGACGAATGGAAAGAAGATTAACAACATCAGATAAGTTATCTTACCATAACGTTCCATCTGTGTTGTTGATCTTCTTCCATTCATCACACCCCACCCTCTGTCCCCCACCAAAGGCTGCTGGTGGATCTCATAGGTCCTTGTGGTGTGTCAGGGTTTTTGAGCAGAAATGGCCTCTACTTTTTCTATATGTCTTATGCAAACTTTCTCTGAGGGAGCAGGGAGAAGGGCATTGTGGGTAGCAGCTTGGCTCAAGAGTATTTTGTGTACAAGAGCTTGGTATTAGGCTGACATGGTTCCGAGGGGCTCAGAATCGAATCCATCAGTGATGAATGGAAGATCAACAACACAGATGGAACATTATGATAAGACATAACTTCTTTTTTGGTATGTTAGGTCTAATACCTTTGTTCTCCCTATTTCGACTAATGTGAAATCTAAATGTTTAATGTTTACTTTACATAGTATACCAATTCCAGAGTATGTGTCCTTTCCCATATTCCAAATAACCATTCCATCCCATAAAACTACAGTTTGTAATGTTTCTTTTGTCAAAATCGTAGTATCTTCTAATGTAGTAATATTCATGTCCATTGATGTACACCATTCTAAAATACCTGTTTTCTTTTAATATTCTTTATACTAATCACATTTAAAGCTAAGATCTTCAGCTTTTAAATTATATTGTTTCTGTCATCCCTTGCCTTATTGGCTGTCTTTCACAGTTATTCTCTTCCGTTCTTTTACCCTTTTCCCTATTGAATTTTCTTTCCTCTTACTACTTTTGCCAATTTACGTATTCGTCTTCACTCATATCCAATACCACTTCTTCCCTTTCTCTTTCCCTGAGTTTTGATTCCATTATGTTTATTTCTTGTTTTTCTTGTTCCTTTCTATATTTTTATCATATACTGAATCCTGTGTAACTTTTTCTACAATTTCTTCACTTTCATCACACTCAACCTGTGTATGTCCACTTTTCCACTTTTTTTTTACATTTCGTATCACATTTTTTACTGCATGCTCTGTTTTGCCACAAATAAAACATTTTCGTTTGTCACATTTACTAATCAAATTATTACTTTTTCCACAAAAAAACATGTTTAAGAATGCCCTCTATACTTAAATCCTCTGTTACCATTCATGTTAATCACACTGGGGATATGCACATTATTAACATTCCATTTTCAAAATAATCCCACACTCCCAACCTGCAGTCCATAAACCTCTTTCATCATATATTTTTGTTGTGTCCATGACGTCTTCACATATTCACTTTTAATATTCTGAGTTCATCTTTCTCAACCTCTGTTCTAAATTGTGTCATGACTCTTTTTAGTCTTTCAATATAAAGCTTGTACAGCATAGTCGGTCCAAAGATAACTGTTTTTTTTTAATGTTCATATTTTTCTAAAAAATATTTCCAAGTATTGCCCCGATTCAAAAATTGTATCATAATACGTCTTTCTTGATGAGAATAAATGCTCCTACCTCCTGAGGTGAAACACCCAGTTGGGCAATAATTGTGTTCCATACCTCATACATGTCCAGCCCTGTTTCTTTCTTACTGCTTATTCTTGCTGTGCATTTCCTCTTTACATCTTTAACCTCTTTACTTCCACTTCTCTTTTCTCCTCCTTTAACTTTCTGTGCATATGACTTTCCTTTTGTACCGTCTTTAACAGCCCCCTCTTTCTGTATTTTTTCCATAGTTTCTCCCCATGAAGCTGTCACTTCACTGTCTGGTTCACTCTTATTGATATGTCTTTTAGTAAATCATCCCACAACCATCCCGACTGAAGGATTGAAACAACACATTCTTGTACTGACAGATCTTTTCTGAAGAGATTCTCCTGAAAGATCTCTTCTGAATCCCTTGCTGCAACATTATTCTTTGTAGAAAGCTTGAACGCTGTCTCCACACCATCATCAACAGGCTCACCCACCTATCTTTTCGACTCTCTCCTCTGATATGTTCATTTCCATAATATCTTCATTAATAGAGGCTTCGCCTTTCATTTTTCTGCTCCTCGCTCCATTCTGTTTATCATCCATCGTCGTCTTGGTTTCTCTGGGCTGCCTACATGCCTGGAATGGAAAACAGAAGTGTAACTCTGTAGAATCATCCCCCTTTGCAAAACAAGTGCTTGTAAGCAAGTAGGGGGAAGTTCCCTGGTGTCCTGGCCAGATTTCCCCTAGCCAGTATGAATACCACATCAGGTCTCCCCTGAAAAGAGATTGTTGGCATTGTGGAAATAGCAGTTAACACATTATAAGTAAGTAAATAAAATGCTTGCACATCAGATGTGTTCATTGCACAGCCGAAAACTAATGCCAGTGACCAAGATAGGTCCTTTCACCTGTGCAGCCTTCAAAATCTAATTTGCAGCCATTATTTTTCTCAAAACTAATTCTAATCTGCAGTGGAAGAACATTCTTATAACCTTCTGCATACATCTTTAAAAAATAACAGAAGCTTTATGCAAAAAGGTGGCTGCACAAAAATAAAAATAAAACATTGAAAAAGTCCCTTAACATTGTTTTCAACAAATTCCTGTAACTTATAAAATTTAAAATTGAGATGAAGTTTTCAACATGCATCTGTGGACCACCACTACCTAAACTTTCATTTAAAAAAGTGCAAAGCATTTGCAAATGGAAGTGCACAAAGGCATATGGTTTGTCAAAAGGGTCCACATAGACTGCTTCATCAGTTTTAACACTACAGAGCAGTCATTAATTAAAATGAGCTAAGAAACTATTTTGCTTTGAAATACAGTACAAAACAAGAATGTGTTCACTTGTATCTATCAGAATGATGGATCAAGGTCATGCTTGCTGAGATATGTTTACATTGTCTCAGTGGCACACATTTGAGTACCAACAGTAATATTTTGGTGCCATAAGTCCAGATATAACATGTTTTGAAGCAGATGGCTGGTTGATAGTTTCACATCTTAAACCTGATAGAAAGGATTACTATAGAAAAGAACCACATGCTGTAGGAAACAGTCTCTGATTTGAAATGCATGATACCTACTTTGATGTTGCCACATGCCACAGTTTGTTCAAGTTCAAACAGTTTTATCCAAGTTTTTACATTTGCAAGCACACACAGATCTTGACTTCATTTACATAATTTTCAAATGCCAATTTGTCCATGGCCTGAAGTACTTCTGCACACTTGAAGTGAAAACATCAGTATAAAGTAATGCAGTAGGGAGTATCTTGGTAGCATAATGTCTGGGATTACAGCTAAAACGAGTGAGACTCAAAAAGTTCATATAAAGGCCCGACTACAACTTTTCATCCCATAAACACGCTAGTAATTGGCATTTCCATTGTTTATAAAGCAGGCAGATCAAACACGCAACCTCACAGGGCTTCATAAGAGCTTGTGACGCTGTCATACGTGCCTGGGTCCAATATAATTATCTCAGCTAGGTTAGAAAGGATAAGAGTGTAGCTAAGTCACAGCAGTGGTTCACATTACAGTGAATAGTTCAATAAATCTTCTTGCATCCAGGATATTGAATAGCCTAGCAAGCATGACCAAAATACACTTGCTTAGCAAAATCCTTTCCTCAGCTTTAAGGCACCTGTGACTATCAATTCAAGACAAAATCTTGCTGTTCAGTCAGTAGCTCTGAAAATGGAGGAATATAGGCAGGTGATTCAGCTTTTTCCAGCCTGTAGACAGATGTGCAGCATTTTGCAGCTGATGGCTTGCTCTGTCTTATTTCTGAAGTAAAAACAGTGTGATGTAATGTATCAACACTTCAAAAGACAAAATGTTTTACTGTGGTGGTACAGCATGAGACAATTATGCAAGGAATGACAGCAAAATATGCAGTGCTTATACTGCAGAGTTTGACACTTCTAAGCATCTTTTTCATGCAAAACCAGTGTACGTGCAAACAAAGCTATATTGTTCTTCCTCTCTGACTTGAGTGTACTGATGTATCTGTTAGAAAATTATACTTGTATTGCCCACAAGCTACACAGCTGTAGTATGCTTCATTCTTTTTCTTTAAGTAATTTTTTTTCTTATTTGTGTTATCTGATAAAAAGTGTAGTCTTGGGGTAAACTAAAACAGTCGCAATTGTTGGAGAAATTGGCCTCTCGAACTGCAGGTACACATTTTTGTTTTGCTGAGAGTATATTGTTTTTATCCCCTGTAGTACATAAAGTATTGCTCACAACCTACACAATTTTCATTGAACATTTTCATTTATTTGTAGTTCCACATAAAACAAAAGTTAAAGCTAACAGCAAAATAACAAGCATTTGGTTAACTGTGTTATTATTCAGGGCTGGATTAAGGGGCCTGTTGGCCTGTACTAAACAGTAATTAATGTTGGATTTCATTTAAGTGTTTGAAAAGTCAAAGCCTCGATCCCAAATGATCAAACTATGCAAAATTTAAAAAATATATACATCTTTTAAATAGGGGGCAAGCTAAGCCCCCTGTTATACTCTCCACATCCCATGCTAATTATATATACCAACTCTGAGATCACACAACAGCTGGAGAAGAGCAAGTCCCTACTCCTGCTGTATTGTGATTTTCCATATGCAAATGCTGGTGTTTTTCTTCAGCCAGCATTTGCTCAATATTCAGAACATTTGATCATGTACAAACAAACAAATGAGACCTAGTGACTAGTGTCATAATAGGCAGCACTGTAAGTTTATAAATAATAAACCTATACTGAATAAGGTCAACTCTTCAACACAGACCAGGAAAGTTTTTAGTTATCCAGACCATTATGCAAAGCCCCTTAAAATGATTTTCAGAAACTCACCTTAAAATGCTTGGAATTTTCTGGCTGTAGGGAAAAGATTGTGCAGTGTTTTTGCATCCATGTTCTTGTACTTTACCCAACCTGGCATGCATTAACATATTTACATGTCTCTTACAGTATAACTGCTACTTAGACATTGTGTACCTTTCTCTTGTTTCCTCCCATAAAGTGGCAGCAAAAAATGTTCATAACTGTTCACCTGAAAATGTAAATAACCCCATCTCAAAGCAGTAATACCATGTTCTATAGCACTGATGTAATGCCTCTTATGACATGATCAGCATTGGTTTTGGTAGGAAGTTCATCTAATGCATTGGGCGGCGCAGTGCTGTAGCGGTTAGTGTCATCGTCTCACAGCAAGTGATTCTCCAGTTCGATTCTCTGCTGGGGGTGCCTTCTGTGGAGAGTCTGCATGTCCTCCCTGCATTCGCATGGATTTTCTCTGGGTGCTCCTTTTTCTTCCCACATTCCCAAGAGATTCATCTGAAGCATTTCTCCCCGGGCCTCTGCTGAAAATGGGCTCTGTCCCAGTTTGGACTGTCTCAGTAAACAAATGTTAAATAAATAAAAATAATGGCATATGCAGTTCTCAAAATAGCACTCCACTCAACTTTAAATTAAGCAGCAAAAAAAAAAAAAAAAAAGATTACAGACCAAAGCATCTAATGCACTGCGACTGTAGCACACAGCTTGCTACAGTTAAATTACAAAAGAGTGCTTCAGCTGTGAGTGCAAATCCAGTATTCATTGATTTCTGAAATTGCAATGTCCTGTTGACTTCAGAAATCACTGTTGTAACTGCACTCCTGCACCATCAGCATCTGCTTATTGTGCCCCTTTACACCTTGCCCCCTTCGCCCTGTTGACAGCTCTGAGTTTTACAGTTATAATGCACCTAAGTTAGACTATTTCTTAAATCTGTCTGCATGGTAGACAATATAGTAATATTCTAGTGGACACAGTGGAAGTACTGGGAGAATGTCCACTTCATACTGAACCTTGCATTAGTTAGGTTCAGGAGTGGAGAAGTGCTGTAGAGTGGTGCAGTTTCAGCTCCAGGTGTAGCAGCAGATGTACGAATCGTTTTAGATGAGTGGAGGAAAACTCTGATGTACTAGAAACAAGTTGTAAAGAAAGAGTGATGTACGAGGACAAATGGCTGTAGTAGTGAAGGTGGAGGGAGAGGGAGAGGCCATGACTGGCAGGTTGCAGCAAATGAATAAGGCAGAGTCGAGGTATTAGAACAATGTTTACTTTGAGTAAACAAATTTGAGACTTAAGTAATCATTCCAAAGTAGTAAAGTAAAAGGTAGGGCCACTAAAACAAATGATTTTGCATCAAATGTAAGGAGAAGAAAGGAAATCATTGGTATAAGTGAATATATGGGAAATAGAGGATGTACAGAGCAATCCCCAAGTAGTCTGGAGGCATGGAAGTTTAGGAATCGAACTTGGTTACATGTATGACACCAAATGAAAAAAATTACAATATTACTGGAAATTAGTGGATGGGGAGAGGAGGAGGAGTAGAGAAGCGCAGAGCTTCAAAGTGTTGGAAGGGCTAAACGGCATGTGGAGACCTAAAAAATCAAAAATAGAGTAACAAAGTAGTGTTGATTGTAAAGTGAAGGGGAAGTGTGTGGAATGATAGGGCTAATGAGGAAGACAGATACGTGACTTTGGTATAAGCCTGCCCCAATTCAGAAAGACCTGTTCTTAGTGTAAGTGACTTATTTCTTTAAGGTCTGTCTATAAACTGGCTTACACTCCGAGTCAGATTCTAAAAGTCTTGCTGTCGGAGTAAATTACTTAAAAACTGTGTACACACTAGAGTAAGTCACTTACTCCAGCAGCAAGTCTTTTTTGGAATCTGAGCCCTAATGTAAGCCTCTTTATAGACTGATCTTACATCGAAGTAAGTCACTTACACAGGCAACAATTGCTTCCAAATCTGGGCAGGCTTACACTGGAGTAAGTCTCTTATACTGAGAGCAAATTTTGGAGAATCTTGCCCATAATGTGATTTTAAAGAAATACAATAGTTTTACAGTGGATGAAGGGAGTATGGAAACAATTGTGGGGTAGTAATAGTGGGACTCAAGCAGAGGATTATGGAACAGGAATCAAAGTTGCAGACAATGGTGAGGTAGTTAAAAAGAGACAAAAATAAACTGCTGAAAATTAAATCTAGTTTGGAGAAATTTAGCATAAAAATGGATAACCTGGAGACCAGAGCTCAAGGGGATGACTTAAGAATTTTAGGAAAGCGAGAGGAGTGAAGAGGGGAATACTGCAAAATTTGTACAAGCCAGAATCTTGGATCTTGTGAAGGGAAGTGGAGACCAAGCAAAAAATTGGCGAGTCACAAAATGCGGAAGTGCAGAAGTAGCCCAGGTACTAGGGGCAGGCATATCATTAAAGTTGCACTGTCATCAAACTAAAGAGTAGGTTGTGAGGAAAGCAGCACTGAGTAGAGTATGATGATGGCAGACCTTTTGGTGAGGAAACAAGCCTTTAGCACTTTGAGGGCATGAGAATCTGGTTGGCAGATGGGGAGTACAACTCTGCAGATGAGCTGGGGAACAAAAGAGGATCTCTACTTAGAAAGCAGGACATCACTGCACAAGGAGGAGATATCCAATGCTGCACAGAGCTATAAGGGAACCCATGGTGGCCTGCATAAACCACCCCAAGAGTCCACCATTAACAGGGGAAGCCACTAGTTCAGGTACACAGCCAGGATCAAGGATTAAATGTTTTAAATTTAACCAGTGGGGCCATATATCCTATAGATGTCCACAGAAGCAAGGTGGAGAACGAAAGATGGGGATGCCAACAAGTGGGAGTAACAGCATGCCAGTGGTGGTTGTATGGTGACAACAGGGGTACCAAACTATCACCAGAGTTTATAATTGATCTTAGTGGATGGAAAACCATCCAGTGCTAAAGAGAGAAACAGCCTCTGACATATAACCATTGTGTTGCCTGCAGTGGTTAAAGAGGAGCAGTACTTGCTTGGACAGTCCACTCCATTCAGAGCTTTAGGACGGACCCCATTCCAAATGCCTTTGGCCAGGGTTCACCTTGACTGGGAGGGTGGAAGAAGCAGCAATCAAGTAGGTGTGTTTAATGATATCCATGTAGATGTTTTGATAGGGAATGATTTTGTTAATGCCGTACCTTGTGTGCATGTTACGTACAGTCAGGCTTGGAGACAGGCATGTGGGTCTGGTAGCATGGGGGAGATCCAGACAGACCCCACACCTGAAGCCAGCGCTGGTGAGGTGGTGATTTCAGGGAGGCTGCTGCCCTGTAGCAGTGAGCTTGAAAATGAGCTACAGCTGCTGGTCGGTACTGATGGTTCCCCTGGACAGAGTTACTACAAGGGCAGAGGTGAGTGGTATTACCCAGGCTGATAGTGAGGTACTGCTGTCAGAGGATACCAGACTTCTTGTGGTGGGGAAGCCAGGAAGAGTTGTGAATAAGGAGTTGTCAGGCTCAGTTCTTGGACCCTACACTACGAGGGTTGAGGGAGGTAGCTAGGGAGGTATCTGATTCTCAAGGAAAAGAGGAGTCTGTATACTGGAACAAAGAGTTACTGTGTAGAGTGTGGAGACCTGAGGGAGGGTGAGGTAATACAGCAGTTGGTAGTGCCTAGAGCCTACAGTCCAACACTTCTAGCCATAGCCTATGACATTCCTTTTGCAGGTCATGTGGGCGTAAAGCATACCAAAAGATGTATTATGCAGAACTTTTATTGGTCTGGGATTAAAAGGGATGTAACAGGGTACTGTAGGACCTGTGAGCAGTGCCAAAAAGTAGGCAAGGCAGGTGACCTGGTCAAAGTTCCTTTGATGCCTTTCCGTGCGATTGAGGAATCATTTCAGAGGGTAGCTATGGATATTGAGTCTTCTGAGTACCCCAAGCTCCACAGGGAAGAAGTATATTGTGGTGGTGGTAGATTATGCTACTAGATACCCTGAGGTGGTGGCTCTGTCCTCCATCGAGGCAGAGAAGGTGACAAATGCTTTGTTAGAGATTTTCAGCAGGGTAGGTTTCCCAGGAGAAATACTGGCGGTCAGAGGTGCCATTTTCATGTCAGACTTGCTAGCTTGTCTGTGGAAGTACTGTGGTGTGAAGCACCTAAAGACCACCCTCTACCATCCCCAGACTAATGGTCTTGTGGAAAGGTTACTGTACACTAAAGACCATGCTACAGGTATTTGCAGACCCGTTTAAGAGAGTGGGACAAATATTTGCCCCATCGGCTGTTTGTATACAAGGAGGTACCCCAGGAATCCACCCTTTGAGTTGCTGTATGGGCATAGAATGAGGAAGCCTTTAGATTTGATTAGTGACGAGTGGGAAGAGCGAGTGTGAATCTCACGAAGAGTCAGTTGTGGTATATATCCTAAACCTCAGGACAAGGCTCAGGGAGCAAATGGGCTTGGCCCAGAGAATTTGGCAGGAGCCCAACAGCAGAAAAAAGTCTGGTATGACAGGAATGCTCGAACTTGAGAGTATGCTATGGGGACAGCAGGTTATTGTTCTCATTCCTGTCAGACGCAATAAGCTGCAGGCAGATTAGGAGGGGACCCTTCAGAGTGGTAAAGGTCAGTGATAACTACATGGTACAACTGCTAGGCAGGAGGTAGGGCCACAGATTGCACAATGGTAAACATGATGAATCCTTACCATGATAGGGAGGCCCCTGGTGCTGAGTATTTGCTGTAGGAATCAGTAGGAGTCCGAGGGGGCTCTATGGCTACATTGAGCCAGCCAGAAAAACGTCACGTTACTAAGGTGGAGCGTAGGGTTGCAGGCATATGACATGACCGTGCAGCACTGTAATGGGGTCATCAGTACCAGTGCATATGGGTCCTCAAGATAGGGCATGGGTTAATGTATTCCCAGACAGGCTCCTTCCTCTCAAGCAGCTCTTCTCAAGGATCAAACTAGCTTGAGTCTTCAATGGGGAGAGAGAGGTGGTGATGGGTGTTGCCAGCTATGCCAGGAGAAGTAGGGCAGTGGGTGTGTAACGCATGCCAGCATAGCTAGCTGGAATGTTGTAAAGAATTGTCATGTGTATAACAAACTAATTTGTACAGATGCTTGTATTTAAAAAAATGTATTTGTAAAACTGCTTGTGTTAAAAATATACCAGCAATATGTTTTTGACTGTATTGTGACTGATTAAATATTCGATGTTCTTCGTCTCCCATTGCTGCAGTCCTTACATATGGGTATTCCGCTGTCCACAATCGGCCCGAATACCAAAGGGCTAGAACCGGCGTCGGTCATCGGCGCCCGAGACTGACGTCAGTACGTGCCAGTACAAATGCGCATGACCGACGCCATAACCTCAGTCTTTCTTGCCGCGTGGTCCTAAGCAGAAGCAGCATTTGCAAGTGCCGCTCATTCTGGAATTGTCGGTTTTCGAGTTTCAGACTGGAGACCAAGTTGGGCTAAGTACCCCGTTGGGGACACTTTTGTCTTTTTCTTGCCTCAGTATTGACGGATGTCAGAAAAAGTTAATAACAGTATTTCTTGTGGGAAACAGATTCCTCATAGGGATTACCATTCACTCTGCATTCCTTGTTTGGGGCCTAAGCACGACGTTGTTGGCTGTCGCTTTTGTGCTACTTTTAACAAGCGTACTATTAAACGTCAGTTGGACTGTGCTAGGCTGGTGTTTGGTAAACGTTGTAATTACAACATGCCGTCGGATTCTCTGACGACTGGTTCTTCTAAGAAACGCAAAGAAAAGTCTTTGCGGTCCAAACAGGATGAGTCGTCCACTCCGGACGCCGTTTCTGTAGAACCACTGGCTACTTCAGCGGCTCCTTCTGAAAGTTTACCTGAGTCTCAAGGGGAGCCTTTGTTACTACAGGAAGTGGCTTCTCCTGTGTTAGGCCAGGCTGAGGGTGCTTCTCTGATGTCAGTGGTTCCCTCCCCTCATAGGGTAGTTAGGCCTCCTCCTTCTCAAAGCAAAGCCCATTCTAAGTCTAAGTCTGCCCCTACTGGTGCTAGTCCCCAGGGTCCAGCTCCTAGGAAGCACATGTTAAAGATGGCTGAAGATTTGATTACTTTAATTAGGGTTCTATGCCCCCCTAAGAGGCCCAGGGTAGAGACAGAGTTGGAGGGTTTGGTTCAGTCTTCCAATGAGTCAGATTCCTCTATAGAAGAACTTCAGGATTTCCCTCCCTATTCTGATTTGGAGGCTGAGGACACTACTCCCTCTGCGTCCCCTCCAGAAGATTTTTCTTTCTCTGAGACTTTGCATTCCATGAGGGAACATTTCAAATGGGAGGGCCAGGATTATTCTGGTTCTCGTAAAAGGCTAAGAGAATTCTTGTTTTTGCCTCTGCATAGGCCCTTGGCTATTCCCCCTGTACTGGATGTTGTTCAGGATGTATTTTCTGAGGCTGCCCTTAACCCAGATTCTCTGCCTCCTGCCCCGGTTAAACCAGATAGATACTACAGGGTTCCGGAAGCTCACAAGTACTTATATAAGAGTCCTAGGGCTGATCCAGAAACTATTACTCAAGGCCCCAAAGGTGTTAGGGCTTCTGTGGTTAGGAATCCAGTTCCTCTGGACAAGGATGCTAGTGCCCTGGATAGGTGGGGTAAAAAACTGTATACCTCTTCTACTTTGGCTATGAGAGATTTAAATTGTCAGTTTCATATGCTCAGGTATCAAAATTATTTGCTGGGCCAATTGAAATGTAAAGTAGATGCTTTAGCTGAAGGTATTGAATGTAAGGAGCTTCAGGATTTAGTGCATGCTTCAGACCAAGTTGGTAAGCATTCTTTGCAGTGTGGTTTTGATGCTTTACAGGCTTCTTCCAGGGTGGCTGCTACTAGTTTAGTTGTTCGCAGGCATGCCTGGCTTAAAGATCAGACCTTGTCAGAGCATGTTAAAGCTCGAATTATGGATGCTCCTCTACAATCTGATGTTCTTTTGGTCCTCCAGTAGAATCAGTTTTGAAAAAAATGGAGGAAAAGCTAAGTCTATGCAGACAGTTAAGGACTTTTACAGGTTCAGCCCCCAAGTTCAGTAGGAATTGGCCTGCTAAGGGATGGTCTTTCCCTCTCGGATTATCAATCTAGGGGCAGGTCGAGGCGAGGTAGAGGTAGGGCTTCCTCTCAGGGCCCTGTTACTTGTAGGTCTTTGAGTTCTTCTACCCTTCTGCTGGGAGGGCAGGGGTCAGTCCTTCGAAACAGACCCAATGACCCGTGTCTTCAGCTGCCGGACTCTGCCTTGCTGGCAGCTCCTCTAGGAGGAAAACTGGGACTTTTCAAAGGAATTGCAATGTCCTGTTGACTTCAGAAATCACTGTTGTAACTGCACTCCTGCACCATCAGCATCTGCTTATTGTGCCCCTTTACACCTTGCCCCTTCGCCTCTGTTGACAGCTCTGAGTTTTACAGTTATAATGCACCTAAGTTAGACTATTTCTTAAATCTGTCTGCATGGTAGACAATATAGTAATATTCTAGTGGACACAGTGGAAGTACTGGGAGAATGTCCACTTCATACTGAACCTTGCATTAGTTAGGTTGAGGAGTGGAGAAGTGCTGTAGAGTGGTGCAGTTTCAGCTCCAGGTGTAGCAGCAGATGTACGAATCGTTTTAGATGAGTCGAGGAAAACTCTGATGTACTAGAAACAAGTTGTAAAGAAAGAGTGATGTACGAGGACAAATGGCTGTAGTAGTGAAGGTGGAGGGAGAGGGAGAGGCCATGACTGGCAGGTTGCAGCAAATGAATAAGGCAGAGTCGAGGTATTAGAACAATGTTTACTTTGAGTGAACAAATTTGAGACTTAAGTAATCATTCCAAAGTAGTAAAGTAAAAGGTAGGGCCACTAAAACAAATGATTTTCCATCAAATGTAAGGAGAAGAAAGGAAATCATTGGTATAAGTGAATATATGGGAAATAGAGGATGTACAGAGCAATCCCCAAGTAGTCTGGAGGCATGGAAGTTTAGGAATCGAACTTGGTTACATGTATGACACCAAATGAAAAAATTACAATATTACTGGAAATTAGTGGATGGGGAGAGGAGGAGGAGTAGAGAAGCGCAGAGCTTCAAAGTGTTGGAAGGGCTAAACGGCGTGTGGAGACCTAAAAAATCAAAAATAGAGTAACAAAGCAGTGTTGATTGTAAAGTGAAGGGGAAGTGTGTGGAATGATAGGGCTAATGAGGAAGACAGATACGTGACTTTGGTATAAGCCTGCCCCAATTCAGAAAGACCTGTTCTTAGTGTAAGTGACTTATTTCTTTAAGGTCTGTCTATAAACTGGCTTACACTCTGAGTCAGATTCTAAAAGTCTTGCTGTCGGAGTAAATTACTTAAAAACCGTGTACACACTGGAGTAAGTCACTTATTCCAGCAGCAAGTCTTTTTTGGAATCTGAGCCCTAATGTAAGCCTCTTTATAGACAGATCTTACATCGAAGTAAGTCACTTACACAGGCAACAATTGCTTCCAAATCTGGGCAGGCTTACACTGGAGTAAGTCTCTTATACTGAGAGCAAATTTTGGAGAATCTTGCCCATAATGTGATTTTAAAGAAATACAATAGTTTTACAGTGGATGAAGGGAGTATGGAAACAATTGTGGGATAGTAATAGTGGGACTCGAGCAGAAGATTATGGAACAGGAATCAAAGTTGCAGACGATGGTGAGGTAGTTAAAAAGAGACAAAAATAAACTGCTGAAAATTAAATCTAGTTTGGAGAAATTTAGCATAAAAATGGATAACCTGGAGACCAGAGCTCAAGGGGATGACTTAAGAATTTTAGGAAAGCGAGAGGAGTGAAGAGGGGAATACTGCAAAATTTGTACAAGCCAGAATCTTGGATCTTGTGAAGGGAAGTGGAGACCAAGCAAAAAATTACAGTCACAAAATGCGGAAGTGCAGAAGTAGCCCATGTACTAGGGGCAGGCATATCATTAAAGTTGCACTGTCATCAAACTAAAGAGTAGGTTGTGAGGAAAGCAGCACTGAGTAGAGTATGATGATGGCAGACCTTTTGGT
Organism: Protopterus annectens; assembly: GCF_019279795.1. Lineage (NCBI taxonomy): Eukaryota > Metazoa > Chordata > Ceratodontiformes > Protopteridae > Protopterus > Protopterus annectens. Next base: position 236,885,314 of record NC_056743.1, on the reverse strand, counting down.
GAGGAAACAAGCCTTTAGCACTTTGAGGGCATGAGAATCTGGTTGGTAGATGGGGAGTACAACTCTGCAGATGAGCTGGGGAACAAAAGAGGATCTCTACTTAGAAAGCAGGACATCACTGCACAAGGAGGAGATATCCAATGCTGCACAGAGCTATAAGGGAACCCATGGTGGCCTGCATAAACCACCCCAAGAGTCCACCATTAACAGGGGAAGCCACTAGTTCAGGTACACAGCCAGGATCAAGGATTAAATGTTTTAAATTTAACCAGTGGGGCCATATATCCTATAGATGTCCACAGAAGCAAGGTGGAGAACGAAAGATGGGGATGCCAACAAGTGGGAGTAACAGTATGCCAGTGGTTGTTGTATGGTGACAACAGGGGTACCAAACTATCACCAGAGTTTATAATTGATCTTAGTGGATGGAAAACCGTCCAGTGCTAAAGAGAGAAACAGCCTCTGACATATAACCATTGTGTTGCCTGCAGTGGTTAAAGAGGAGCAGTACTTGCTTGGACAGTCCACTCCATTCAGAGCTTTAGAACGGACCCCATTCCAAATGCCTTTGGCCAGGGTTCACCTTGACTGGGAGGGTGGAAGAAGCAGCAATCAAGTAGGTGTGTTTAATGATATCCATGTAGATGTTTTGATAGGGAATGATTTTGTTAATGCTGTACCTTGTGTGCATGTTACGTACAGTCAGGCTTGGAGACAGGCATGTGGGTCTGGTAGCATGGGGGAGATCCAGACAGACCCCACACCTGAAGCCAGCGCTGGTGAGGTGGTGATTTCAGGGAGGCTGCTGCCCTGTAGCAGTGAGCTTGAAAATGAGCTACAGCTGCTGGTCGGTACTGATGGTTCCCCTGGACAGAGTTACTACAAGGGCAGAGGTGAGTGGTATTACCCAGGCTAATAGTGAGGTACTGCTGTCAGAGGATACCAGACTTCTTGTGGTGGGGAACCCAGGAAGAGTTGTGAATAAGGAGTTGTCAGGCTCAGTTCTTGGACCCTACACTACGAGAGTTGAGGGAGGTAGCTAGGGAGGTATCTGATTCTCAAGGAAAAGGGGAGTCTGTATACTGGAACAAAGAGTTACTGTGTAGAGTGTGGAGACCTGAGGGAGGGTGAGGTAATACAGCAGTTGGTAGTGCCTAGAGCCTACAGTCCAACACTTCTAGCCATAGCCTATGACATTCCTTTTGCAGGTCATGGGCGAAAGCATACCAAAAGATGTATTATGCAGAACTTTTATTGGTCTGGGATTAAAAGGGATGTAACAGGGTACTGTAGGACCTGTGAGCAGTGCCAAAAAGTAGGCAAGGCAGGTGACGTGGTCAAAGTTCCTTTGATGCCTTTCCGCAAGCATTGAGGAATCATTTCAGAGGGTAGCTATGGATATTGAGTCTTCTGAGTACCCCAAGCTCCACAGGGAAGAAGTGTATTGTGGTGGTGGTAGATTATGCTACTAGATATCCTGAGGTGGTGGCTCTGTCCTCCATCGAGGCAGAGAAGGTGACAAATGCTTTGTTAGAGATTTTCAGCAGGGTAGGTTTCCCAGGAGAAATACTGGCGGTCAGAGGTGCCATTTTCATGTCAGACTTGCTAGCTTGTCTGTGGAAGTACTGTGGTGTGAAGCACCTAAAGACCACCCTCTACCATCCCCAGACTAATGGTCTTGTGGAAAGGTTACTGTACACTAAAGACCATGCTACAGGTATTTGCAGACCCGTTTAAGAGAGTGGGACAAATATTTGCCCCATCGGCTGTTTGTATACAAGGAGGTACCCCAGGAATCCACCCTTTGAGTTGCTGTATGGGCATAGAATGAGGAAGCCTTTAGATTTGATTAGTGACGAGTGGGAAGAGCGAGTGTGAATCTCACGAAGAGTCAGTTGTGGTATATATCCTAAACCTCAGGACAAGGCTCAGGGAGCAAATGGGCTTGGCCCAGAGAATTTGGCAGGAGCCCAACAGCAGAAAAAAGTCTGGTATGACAGGAATGCTCGAACTTGAGAGTATGCTATGGGGACAGCAGGTTATTGTTCTCATTCCTGTCAGACGCAATAAGCTGCAGGCAGATTAGGAGGGGACCCTTCAGAGTGGTAAAGGTCAGTGATAACTACATGGTACAACTGCTAGGCAGGAGGTAGGGCCACAGATTGCACAATGGTAAACATGATGAATCCTTACCATGATAGGGAGGCCCCTGGTGCTGAGTATTTGCTGTAGGAATCAGTAGGAGTCCGAGGGGGCTCTATGGCTACATTGAGCCAGCCAGCAAAACGTCACATTACTAAGGTGGAGCGTAGGGTTGCAGGCATATGACATGACTGTGCAGCACTGTAGTGGGGTCATCAGTACCAGTGCATATGGGTCCTCAAGATAGGGCATGGGTTAATGTATTCCCAGACAGGCTCCTTCCTCTCAAGCAGCTCTTCTCGAGGATCAAACTAGCTTGAGTCTTCAAAGGGGGGAGAGTGGTGATGATGGGTGTTGCCAGCTATGCCAGGAGAAGTAGGGCAGTGGATGTGTAACGCATGCCAGCATAGCTAGCTGGAATGTTGTAAAGAATTGTCATGTGTATAACAAACTAATTTGTACAGATGCTTGTATTTAAAAAAATGTATTTGTAAAACTGCTTGTGTTAAAAATATACCAGCAATATGTTTTTGACTGTATTGTGACTGATTAAATATTCGTTTTAACAGATGATAATGCAAGAGAAAAGGTTAATCTCAGTCCGGCTAACTTTGAAAAATAGTAAGAAATTAAATTACTTAATTTAGGCCATAAAGATTTGTATCATACAATTCTGACTGCAGCCAGAGAATGGTTTATTAGCTCCTGTAAGAAAAAAGAAAGTGTTTTATGGTTTTATATTTTCCAGATGCTATAACACTTCTCAGCAAAGCTCTATCTTTGTGTATGGTAACACATATGTGCTAAATTCTGTTTCAGTTTCTAACAATGGGGGTACCATGGGAACCAGAAGTCAGATGGCCATATGTATGTGATGTCATTCTGTAATATAGGATGAAAATAATGTTTTAATACCAGATGAGAGAGAAGTCTCAGAGCAGTCTGTTTTTGTAACCTGACAAAGAAGGATCTCTCACCTACTTCATCTTGCCGTGCTCTAGTAAGTGATCAGGGAATAGTAATTCTTTAGATCAGTCAGGAAAATATAGTGAGATTAATTAAGTACTGTTTTCCTGCACCTGTATGAATCTATTCATCTGCGTTTTTAATATTTCCTGTGCTTGAAACTCTGGTGTTTATTGTAAATAGATATTCTGTACTTATTAAATATATTTAAACTTTTTATTGTGGCTGGCCCTTTAGAGAATATATTAAACTTTGAGAGGACTTGCATCTATTTGTTGACACTGTGGCCACTCCTGAAAGCATTACTGCATTGGCCAAACACTGTTATTTGTAGTAATGTTAATTTCACTGAGTATAATTGGGTACCCTTATAAGAGCCTTAGAGTAGCTGGCTTTGGAGTGTCTGGTGGCAGTTTAACACCTTATAATCTGAGCAGAAGGGGGCATAACTAGTCAGTCTCCGCCAGCCTTTCCTTTTGTGTGTGTCTCTCTGAAAATCAAATCTCACTGTGTGTGTGTCAGCTGCTTGGAGCAGGGACATGAAGCAGTAGTTTCACAGAGACAGTGGTGGAGGACTTGACTTGGACCCTCTGCTGAGGACTAAACTCTGTAACTGTGCAATTGGGGATTCTTAATGGAGATCTTGAGAGAGAGAGGGAAAAACTGCCCCTGGACTGTGTTCCCTGTGTTCCCTGTGTGCTGTTAAGGGAAATTGTGCTTGATGCAGAGAGCTGCATCTGGAAATACTAGGTGTATCCATTATGGTTCCAAGTGAATGTCCCTCTCCAGTGTCAGTGGTGAGGATTCAGGCTCCTTGATTACTGGTCCAGAGAGGGGGCATCACAAGTCTGTGCAAATGGGTGGAAATAAGAGCAGGAGGATTGCTTATGGATATATAGAAGGTATTTGAAACTTTTGGCGCAAGGTTTGGTGACAGTGGGCTGAGTAGAGCATCAGAACTCTATGTAAGGAACAAAATGTTCAAATCAGCATAAATGAGTGTCCATCACCCAATGTAAGATTAGAGAGAAGAACAAGACAGGGCTGTCCTTTATCTTCTGTGATCTTCATTTTATGTTGTGTAGAAATTAGCCCTGATGATAAACAAGTCAATTAAAAATGGAGAGTTAAGGATAAAAGTGGTAATATAAACCTGTTCACTGAGGATTGCACGCTGTTGGAGGAGGCAGAACATATGCCTAACCAAGTGCAAAAGATCTCTATAAAGAGTTTGGAAGAGAATCAGATTTGGATATCATCCCAAGTTCATAGTAACAGGGATAGGAAGAGAAGTTCAAATGCAGTAGGCTTGCCTTGGTCAAGTGGTGTAAAAAAAAAACTCCTTGGGAGTTGAGGTATATGCTTCATTGGAGCACAAAAGGTGACATAAAAATGGGAGAGGAATTGCAGAATACATGAAAAATTATGTTGGGCAAATGGACAGGCAAGGTGAATATAAGTGAGAATTGTGGTGGTAAGGATAAGATTTAGTGATTTATTTATGAAGGGATGTGCTGATAAAGCCACTTGCAGTGTGGATAGTGGAGATACAAAAGGTTTGTGATTTGCTTGGAGAGGAAAAGATGCTGGATTGGGAAGATAATGAGAGGGAGAGGAATGTGGTTGGGGTGAGATATGCTTGAATTTAGGAGATATGCAGTAGCATTAATTGTGGCACAAAAGAAATTAGTATGGAGAATTGACAGGCTCAGATGGAGAGTTTAGAAAGACAGTGACGAGCAGGGAGAATAATGTATTTGGAGAGATTAGAGCAATGAAGGTAGAACTGAAGAAGTTTATGAAGGTCAAAGTAAGGCTGAGAGGATCAAAGGGGACAAGAAATAGATGAGTGACATTAAATGTTTAGGAAAATATAAGGGGGTTGTAAGAGAGAGGACCACAATTTGTGAATCAGTATCAAGAAATAAGGAAGAAGGGCCAATTTGGACCTTTTGAACAGATAAGATGGGCTTTTGTTCTGAGAAAGTGGGTTTGGTCGGTACACAAAGAAGTGGTCGGGGATAGTTGGGGAAAGGAAAAGGAGAGTATGAAAGAAGGCATGGAAAATGTGGGAGGAAAATTTGTTGAGGGTTGATAGTGAAAGGGAGGACAAAGCAAGTACATAAGGATTTGGGGAATGAGAACAAAAATGGTTTAATAAAATAAGAGGGAGATGTGGGTTAAAGAAAGTCAGTTGTGGAAGAATGATGATAAATGGAGTGATGGTTGTGAAATGGTGAAGACATTAAAAATGTCAGGGCCAGTGTATCAGGTTATTACAAAGGTGGCATAGGACACCCAAGAAGATTAGGTGAGGAAGGTCAGTGAGAGAATCCAGCATGTTTGGAGATGTGGGCAAAAACAGGTTGATAATATCAACATGTGGTGGAGTTGTACAGTGGTACAAGAAGAGTAGCAGAGTAGGAAAAATATATTGGGTAAATAAGTCAATGAAAGCTGTTTTTGTGCTTATTTAGAGTAGATGAGTGTGTGTGCGTGTGTGTGGGGGGTGTTGTTCTGAAGTTAGTTGAAAGGGGAAATTGCTAAGACATGGAAGTCAGTGGATATCAACTGAGTGCTGATGAAGGTAAAACAATGTCTACAGTGGGCGTAGCAGAAGCTAGGTTAAACAAGTTAAAACAGAAATGAGATGCATTATGAAAAGGAAGACAGCAAAGGGAGAAGGGGACAGTTGACAAATAGATGTGAGCAGAACAAGTATTATAATTTAAAAATAGGGTAAATGGGTGGTGGGCAGGAAATAGATTTTGTAATTTAGTGTAGAGATATTGAGGAAAATGGTAGGCAATAATATATGAGCAATGGAATCGTGCCATAGTATAAAAATTCTTGATCGAGTCTGTATGTAATGTTTGGAATGAACAAGTTTAAATGTACATGATGATAAAATGTTTGAAGATTTTTTTCCTTGTATGATAAGGACAGGTCATGTTCATGAGGGTCTCAGTGTCAATATATCTATCTGATTTCAAATAAGAATTTAGACAAAAAATCAATGTTGTAATCTGCTTGAATTCAACCATAAGGTATCTGATAGATGCTTAACATAAGTAATATATATTAAAAATAAAAATATAAGTAATTTATTGGGGGGGGGGTTACAGTTTTATTTTTCCATGTTGTGTTGGGCAAAGCAACAATAGACATAATTTGCATGTAAGTAAGGCTGCCACCACCCCCACCAAGAAATGTTTGCCCTTATCGCCTGACAGTAAACCTCTTTCTGACTAATTATACCATTTACTCCCTATCACCTGGGCAAGGGTCAACCAGGATGGGCCATTATTTAGACGGCCATCAACAGAGTTTGAAGTTTTTCTGTTAAGCAGTACTTCCCTACATGCACTTTGCTAAGCAGCAGAGAAGAGGATATGTAACGGACTAGTTGTAGAGGACATCCCCTCACTCCTCACTTTGTCAAGGAGTATTCCCTTCAAACAGCCTTGCCTCTCCCCTGAAGTACTTCACAGTGGTTTCTCCAGTCTCCAACAGGAAAATCAGATCACTTGTGTGCCGTTGTGTGCATGCAGCCCTACCCAGCCCCTGGGAGGAATGAATAGGCAATGCTTCTTCACTTATCCCCAACCTGCTATCTATGGTGCCAGACCAATTAATCATACCCCATTTGAATTGGTCTTGGAGGATTAATGATTGTATGTGCAGCTAGCTCTTCCCATTCTCCCTGGCAGTGATAAAGTGTTAGTCAGTAGTACAATTTGGGTTACCTGGACTGTACTCATGGCTTCATCTCTAGGTCAGTGATGCTACCTACCTTACGATTATGCTGATCTTGTCAAGATGAATCCATTTGCCAAAACCACTGTGATCATAAGCATTGAGCACATTCCTAAATCACTAAGTACCAGCAGCACAGCAAGTAAAGGATGCCACCATGCTGTTGACTCAACACATGAGAAAAATAACAGTTTGCACTTTTTGCTCATTAGTTTCTCCTATAATCCTTTGTAACTTGTGCTGCAGTGTTCAACTACCTTCTCCATCTGCTACTGTCTGCACAGCTAAGTGGTGCTTTCCAAAATTCATGCATGGCTGCGAGAGCTTCCCAGAAATGAGTAGCACTTCCCTAAACATTCACACAAGCATCAGGTTGACTTGCAGACTCTGAGAGGTACACGCTTTTCACAAAAAAGGAGGAAGAAAGGCTTTTTATTTAAATTCAGGTTAAATATTTTAAGTTGCATTTATTATACTTGTGTGGTGATACTTTTTTGTAATTCTGTTTTTTTTCCATTTGTTTGCATTTTTTTAGTCTTGGGGCTTCTTTTGTAGTTGTCTCGACTGTGTATTACTGCAAGAGTTTAACATTGTTTATACGTTATATTAGTTCTATTTCCATAAGTAGAATTACATGAAAAGGTAGACATTTGGATCTTGAACTCTCTAGATAGTCTTATAGCCACTTAAAGTTGCATTACAGGGCCTGTTTACCTTGCTATTGTTTTTCCCCAGTTCCTTGAGTCTACCCAATCTCCACTGAGGCATTAATTTAAAAGTTTCTAAAATTATAACTAGAAGTCTTGAGCTCCAGTTTGAATTTTTCCCCTAACCCTCCTACCCTTTTATTGTTGTGGTTTTAAAAAGCTGTATCTATAGCTTCTGGACCTTATATTAATCTAACTTCCAAAGTGCCTCCCTCCCCCCCCTCTTTCATTGCTATTGTCAGTTGTGTAAGCTATTTTAAATACTTTTCCACCCATTATTTTTCTTATATCCATAATACTAAGTGCCCACCTAGCATACCAGTATTGCACTTGAGTAACCCTTCTTACCACAAACTGCAAATTGTCTACTATAGCAGTAACCCACCCCTGGGTGTGGGTAATGCTGGATTTACTCATGGTTGGTGTGGTTTGGTCACGAGGGCGAAGCCCAAGTGGCCAAACAAAGCCAACCGTGGGTAAATCCAGCATTACCCACACCCAGAAGTGGGTTATTGCTATTATACAATGACATTATTTAAGAAAAAAAAATTACTTTTCTTAAATAATCGCATTGTATAATGCCTCCTTGCTGCCCTTCCACAGCTGCCTGGTATTCTGCAGCAGTTCTGATGTACTGCGCATGCCTACGCAGTACATCAGAGCTGTGGGCAAAAGCAACGGAGAAAGCAAGATCTCCGTTGCTTTTTAAAAACTGTTTCACTATGTTAAATGAGTTTAACATAGCGAGACAGCTTTAAAAAAGCAACGGAGAAGATCCTTTGCTTTTTTAAAGCTGTCTCGTTATGTTAAACCCATTTAACATAGCGAGACAGTTTTGAAAAAAGCAACGGAGAAAGCAAGATCTCCGTTGCTTTTTAAAAACTGTTTCTCTATGTTAAATGAGTTTAACATAGCGAGACATCTTTAAAAAAAAGCAATGGAGAATCTCCATTGGTTTTTTAAAGCTGTCTCGCTATGTTAAACTCATTTAACATAGCGAGACAGTGTGAAGCAACGGAGATCTTGCGTTCTCCGTTACTGTAAAAAAAAGTTATAGTAATGGAAAAAGTCCGGGTGACTGGACCTTTTTCCATTACTATAACTCTGATTTACGATGTGCACGCTGACCAATAGGCGTGCACGTTTTTGAATATTTAATGGGGGGGGGGTCGTTGTATAATGCTCATTTTCCCTAGTACACCCTTCTGATTGGCACCCTAGCCACGCACTGAAAAGGTCTTTAGTTAATCCTTCCGCATCCTTTGCTGATGAGATTTATTTTATTGTTTTGCACTAACTGTTTAGAGTGTTATTGCTGTATTTGTTGATTTTTGCCTTTAAATCATTCTAAAGGTGCCTAAGACTTGACTGTCTTGTCAAGGTAGTTTTTTGCAGTATTACAGTCACAAGCAGTCTTTCTTGTTATTACACCAAGAGGTTAGCAGTGCCCTCTACAGACACACATGCCCAGAAAGTTAATTGCATCTTTAAAACTTCCCTTCGAACTAAAACCTGTTATTTAGTGTGGCTAAAACAAAGCCATTTTGTGGATACAAGCTCAGAACACCTAGTTTGCATATTAAACAGCACTGTTCTAAAATCTTAACACAATCAAAGCTAGTGTAGTGCCATACCCCAGAGACCACCCAAGGAGACCTCTGTATAAACCAGTCCATGACCTACAGTAGCCCACTCCAGTACAGGTCCAGCCAACATTGATATGCAATTTCCAAATGTCGTGGTAGCCAGCTTGGTAGATATGGGCATTCTGAGACAATGCATTAGTTATGTCCACAGACAACCACTTAGAGAGAGAGAGATGGTCATAGACAGTTTCACTAGAGGCAACATTTTCTCATGCAAACAAGGTTGTCAAGAATACACACACTACACCACACAGTGTCCACCACACATGTAGACCAACTTTTGCAAAGACACTAAAAAGCAATCTTCCCGAACCTGAAAGACATCCTAAGCCTATAAACATTAACACTTATCCTCAGCAGTCTCTAAAGCAATACTAAGCACTACACATACTCGTACACCCAGTGGAGCCCCAAGCATATAAGGTAAGCCAACTCATTACCCAGGACTCTTGTCATAGGGTACTACATTGTACAACACACAGATGCCTCGCTCACCAGATTGAACAAGGAAAAGATAAGTTATTTGCTTATCTGCAGCCAGAATCCACAAGTTATGCACACGCTGAAGTCACTAGACCACAGATAACAGTATGATTCTGTCACAGTCCGTGTGAGAGTTAGCCTGAGACATATGTCCCTGGACTAAATGAAAAAGGACATTGCTGATTTCTCTGTGTTTCAGACAGGTATGTGCATTGCATTGAGTAGCATTCTGCCTTCATCAAGGATGATGCCACAGAATGAACAAAAGATGACCAAGTTTCTGGTGTCTTTTCAGGGGGATTCAATATTTGCTAGCATGGGAGGGCATGGTTAACTTACAGTAATGCTTTTCAGGAGATGGTCTGCACCGGTTTCCCTTAGGCTTCTGAATATTGGCTAAAATGTTAACTGCTCACTTAAATCCATTTTTAGGCAATACCAAACTGACAAACCTACTGACATAGCAGGAAAAAAAAAACAAAGAACCCCAAAGGTTTTAATCCTGAAAGTTAGGTGCCTAAACAAGAATCTCCACACACTACAAGCTCTCCTCACTCTGGAGAATATAGACATATGTGCCATTACCGAGACATGGTTTAAATCTGCCAGTAGCTCTCTAATAGTGCAAAAATTCAGTGACTTCTACACATTTAGACCATCAGCTGCACATACCAGAGCTAAAAGGTGGAGCCTCAGTCTATATTGGCAATAAACATAATTCTTTGTTGGTTAAGCAGGATGGTGCCCTGGAATTTATCCACATCCAAATCACCAGAAACAAGTCCCATACAATTTCCTAGAAAGCTATAGGTCACCCTTTATGTCCCTAGAATCTCATAGCTCATACCTAGATCTACTGGGAACACACTCACCATTAAACCAAATACCCTGTTCATGGGAAATTTTAACTACCCCTCTATAGACTGGGAAAAATACACCAGCATACTTGCAAAGACAATGATTCCTGGACTTTCTGGTCAAGAGTAACTGTGTGAATATAGTGTGCACACCCACACAGAGGGTCAAACATACAGGATTTGGCATTCACCAATGTCTGGGAGTGTTGCACCCCCCCTGCCCCCCCCCACCACACACACTAGTGAGCCTAGACCACAGAGCAGTCTCCCTGAAAATAAACAACTTGGTGACCCCAGCAAACCCTGTAACAGGAACTATTCAAAAGCAAACTACACCCTATTAAGTGATAGTTTGTTAAAAAATGCAAGGCCCCTCCCAACCCGGAGTTTACAATTACCTGTGTGTAATTTTTCACGGAAATCCTGTATAGCCATGTACACGGCTGTATAGAGACTGCTTTAACTTGTTAGAAATAAGCCCAAAACAAACTCTTAAGAACAAACCACACTGGTGGAATCTTAAACTTAACGGGGTATATAACAAAAGGAAAAAAGTCATGGCTAAAATCAGGAAGAGTAATTTCCATATTGATAGAATCTGTCTAATTAAATTAAACAGGAAACTAAGAGGACTAAAGTCCAACAAGGCCAATTATGAGGTCAATATAGCCTCACAGACTAAAGGCAACCACAAGCCCTTTTACAGCTATGTCTGAAACCTGAAAGGCAGCACACAGTGTGCCAAACTGGTGGTCAGTGGTGCCAGCTTCACCGAACAGCATGACGTAGTGAAATTGTTAATGACAAATTCAGCTCAGACTTTACCCCCCACTTCCCCACCTTCTTACATGAAATACCTAGTAGCACAAATCCCCAACTATTAACAGGGAGCAGGTCCTGGCAGTGCTTGCTAAGGCCAAAAACGTAGCTTCAGTGGGTTCCACCTGTATCCAGGATGTCTCCTAAATATTTGGAAACATGACCTATCAATACAACTTAAGTCACTTTTCATCAGTATCCACAAAACAGGCTTTGTAGTATGCGAATGCAGAGCTACAGCGGTTCTTCCACTTAACAAGTGTGGACCATCATCCAGCCTTGGAAACTACATACCTATTTGTTCGACTAGTCTAAAATGCAAAGCCATGGAAGAGGTTATGGAAATGATCAACAAAAGGATAGGCAACCATCAGACACTGGACCCAGCCCAATTTGGCTGTGCCAAGGGTAAAGATTATGCCTACTAAACGTAATGCCCTTCCTTGAAAAGGTAACCAAGGCAATGGATGAGGGGAAAATTGTGCATACAGCCTACCTGGACCTGCCTAAGACATCTATTCTGGTATAATTGACAAATTCACCAAACTGGGCATAAACCCCCTACATAACTCACTGGATTGCCAGCTGACTCACAGACATGACCCAGGAAGTCAGGTTAGGTGATACCACCTCCACTAAGAGACTGATCACCAACGGTGTAACTCAGGCCTTTGACCAACTTGTGGCTAAGTTAGTAAGAATGTCATTCCATTTTGCCCAATTTATATGTAAGGGCATGGAATCCAGGTCCAAGGAAGTCAGTGTGCCACTTTATTCGACCCTTATCAGACCCATCATTGTGTATAATGCCCCCTTCAGTATGTACCTGACCAAACATATGCAACAGTTGGAATGCCCACAAGGGTTCCTTACCAGGAGAATCCAGGGTGTAAACACATTGTCCTGTATGGATTTCTTTAAAACCCTATTTCTGTACTCATTCTTCCACAGATTATTGAGAGGTGATCTATGCCTGGCGTACAGGGCATCCTCTGATCCAGCTCTGGTGGACCTTTTGTACATCTGCAAAATGAGCATCAGAACCATGATATCCAAGGATTTAAATTTTGCACATGACATAAGACACATTGGCAAGACAGATGTGTGTCAAAAGATCCCCATGCTTTGGAATAGGCTCCCCATCCATTCATCCGTAACCTTATTTAAGCATAACCCTGGCCAATATATAGGAAATTCACCCAGGGTCTGGCGCCAATGTCTCAGACAGAGTCAGACAGTAATGCCAGAACTAATGTACCCCCCCCCCTCCAATAACCTCTAGAAGCTTTGTAATGAACATACTTTCTCCTAATAAACGCCCATGATAAATAGGGAGACAATTGAATTGTTCGGCTAGGCTTATAAAGGTCCTGGTGGTCATTAGCCTAGTATACAACTATGAACCTACAGTCTGGAACATGCTGTGATGTGACACTAGATCTGCAAGTTAAGACTTAAAAATCCAGGCTTTTGATCTTATTTTTAAGGCTCAATATTCCAGCACAGCCACAGAAGCTGCAGCAGTCCAGGCTTGGCTGTTGTGTCATGTGGCTGTAAAGCTGTGTCAGAGGGCAGTATGTCTTCTCTCTCCAGTCTTTTTCAGAATAGGATTACTCTGTGCCACAAATGACAGATTTATTTTAAGAATTAAATACATTGAAGTAAATGCCTAGCACCCCTGTTTTTATTGTTAGTTTTTCAGCATTCTCTTCTGACTGGTATATAACTGAGTTTACATGTTTGCTGCAAGGTATCAGCACTCAAGTGCTGCTGTTGCTGCTTTTTGACAGCAGCTTATAGTGCAGGTCTGCTACAAAGCCGAAAAATAAGAAAGCCAAAATCCATGCCTTTCTTTCTGCAGCCCATGAGACCAATAGTGGCCTCGCAAGGATCAAAAACTCAGACCATGGCAATTTATGTAGACACTATGACCAAGGAATTTTATGATAGATACGAACATATAATCAAAGATTCATGGGATTTTTTGACCAAAATTAATGAAAGTGCCTACAGTGATGAAACGTATTTTATAACAGTAGATGTTAAAGATTTATTTTCCGTTATTCCACAAACCATTGGTATGGAATGGTTTGAAGAGGTGCTTACAGAGATGAAATTTCTTACACCAATTCAATACAGAATGGTCCTAGAATGCATGGAATTAGTGTTAAAATATAATTTCGTATATTTTGAAGGAGATTACTACCATCAGAAAGAAGGGGTAGCGATGGGGTCTGCCTGCGCACCAGTTTATGCTAATATAATTATGCTACACTGGGAAAAACAATATGTTTTTAAATCTGGGTACAATCAATACATTGTCAAGTATTTTAGGTTCCTGGACGATATCTTTATTTTATGGAATGGAAGTAGGGAGAATATAATGGATTTTTTAAAGTACATTAATAACACTACACCTTTTTTGAGTTTTGTGCATCAAATAGAAAAAGATGAAATACACTTCCTAGACATTAAGTTGAGTAAAGATAAAATAAGAAAATGTTACAGATCAAATGTATTTAGGAAGGAACATTTTTCCAATTCCTACCTCCATTACTGTAGTGACCACCCATATCAACTAAAGAAAAATGTGGTCAAGGGACAAATGATTAGGATGGCGAGGATGATATCAGAGGAAGAAGATTTTTTGAACGAAATGAAATATGTGGAGACAATGTTTATTGAAAGAGGTTATCCTAAAGATATTATAATACCTATAAAAGAATATGTAACGCAGGGCAGGCGGACCAGATACAAACCTCTGATATGTAAGAGGGTCGATATTATAGGTGATAATGAGACACACAATAATAACAACAATGTCAACACCATTAATTTTAATATGGGTGGTAGCGATGAAAGCAATGGGATCAGCAATAACTTTACACCATATCTTACCATCACCTACTACAAAGATATAGGGTGGTTGAAGAAGAGTATCTACGAAGTTTGGAACATGTTCAAAAATATGGCAGTAAAAACTGATGTTTTTAAGAGTGAGCTTAAACTCAGTTTCAGAAGAAATATGAACATAAAGAACACTTTAGAGAGAAAGAAAATAGAGAAGGAAGGGACTAGTAAAAAATATGGGACTTTTAAGTGTGGCCGATGTGCACAATGTCCATACATTGCAGATACAAAGGAACTAACACTACCCAATTTACACTTGACTCTAAAAGCTAAAAAATATAGCACCTGTTATTCCAAAGGTGTTATATATTTAGTAAAGTGCAAAGCATGTCAAAAATATTATGTTGGGAAAACTGAAAGGCAGCTCAAAAATAGAATATATGAGCACATAAGAGACATAAACAGGCATAATGATAATAATGCGCTGTATCGTCATGCAATAGAATGTCAAAAAGCAGATTACAAATTTTGGGTATTGGAAGTAGTAGAATGTATGGAACGAGGGGGTGATTGGGAAACCAAAGTGGAGTACAGGGAGATGATATGGCAACTCAGACTTGATGCCTGTGGTATTTGGGGTCTGAATGATCATATATCTATCACCCCTGCACTGAAAATTCTAGCCAACGACCCAAAAATTAAAATGATATAAAAAGTATTCTCATTTAAGCTTATAAAAAGGTTTTCAAACACTGTTAAATGTTCCTAAATGTTTATAAATGTTTTTAAATGTTTTTTAAAATGTGTGTGGTTTTGAAGAGTTCTTTTAAATGCCTTAGGACATGTGTTTTTGAACATGGCTTTGAAATGGTTATTGAAATGTGTCCTTATAATGAACGTGAGAAATGGAATATGAAATGTATTTTAAGTGGGTCTTTGGAATGTTCTTTAAATATGGTGAATGTCCTATTGGTAATGTACATTAGAAGTTTTTAAACAATTCAAGATAGGATTATTTATGGAATTTTTTATACATAATCAATTCCAAAAATTATTAACTAAATTACAGTACTAAATTAACACTATATTAATTTCATATTATTTATATTTATTCATATTTAAGATATATATATATATATATTTATAATATTATTTATTTAATTAACTATTTGTATAATTGTATATTAATATATGTGTTATCATTATTGTTAGCATTTTTTAGGTATTGTGTAGTATATGTTCTTTGATCAGCATCAAGATATTTTATTTATTTATTTATTGCTATTTAATTATTTATTTATCAAATCATCTTATGCACTAATTATGCACTTTATGATACAGTCAGTATTTTTAATGAAAGCAATATTTAGATTTTCTCCATCTTATCCAACTTTATATGTTTTAACATTAAGAAGTGATGCCCTTTTAAATTCAAGTCTAACTGCAAAGCAATTAACTAATTAACTACTGTTGGGAATTAATGTATAATATAAAAGGAACATTTGGATCAGTTTTTAAGTGGATTCTGAAGAAGTCTCCGTTGTGGGAGATGAAAGCGCTAAATCTGAAGAGTTTTTAAACTTGTTTTGTTTGTTTACATTAAAGAAATCAGTTTGTAACTATTCGTTCTTCGTGATTTATGCTGGTAAAACATTACGGAGGTGCAGCAGACTAAGAGAGAGACAAAGGACAGCCTTAATAGTGCCGGGACGTGGTTTGTGTTTGGTGATACATTTTCTTTGGTTATAAGGAATCTTAAACTTAATAGGGTATATAACAAAAGGAAAAAAGTCATGGCTAAAATCAGGAAGAGTAATTTCCATATTGATAGAATCTGTCTAATTAAATTAAACAGGAAACTAAGAGGACTAAAGTCCAACAAGGCCAATTATGAGGTCAATATAGCCTCACAGACTAAAGGCAACCACAAGCCCTTTTACAGCTATGTCTGAAACCTGAAAGGCAGCACACAGTGTGCCAAACTGGTGGTCAGTGGTGCCAGCTTCACCGAACAGCATGACGTAGTGAAATTGTTAATGACAAATTCAGCTCAGACTTTACCCCCCACTTCCCCACCTTCTTACATGAAATACCTAGTAGCACAAATCCCCAACTATTAACAGGGAGCAGGTCCTGGCAGCGCTTGCTAAGGCCAAAAACGTAGCTTCAGTGGGTTCCACCTGTATCCAGGATGTCTCCTAAATATTTGGAAACATGACCTATCAATACAACTTAAGTCACTTTTCATCAGTATCCACAAAACAGGCTTTGTAGTATGCGAATGCAGAGCTACAGTGGTTCTTCCACTTAACAAGTGTGGACCATCATCCAGCCTTGGAAACTACATACCTATTTGTTCGACTAGTCTAAAATGCAAAGCCATGGAAGAGGTTATGGAAATGATCAACAAAAGCATAGGCAACCATCAGACACTGGACCCAGCCCAAGTTGGCCTTGCCAAGGGTAAAGATTATGCCTACTAAACGTAATGCCCTTCCTTGAAAAGGTAACCAAGGCAATGGATGAGGGGAAAATTGTGCATACAGCCTACCTGGACCTGCCTAAGACATCTATTCTGGTATAATTGACAAATTCACCAAACTGGGCATAAACCCCTACATAACTCACTGGATTGCCAGCTGACTCACAGACATGACCCGGGAAGTCAGGTTAGGTGATACCACCTCCACTAAGAGACTGATCACCAACGGTGTAACTCAGGCCTTTGACCAACTTGTGGCTAAGTTAGTAAGAATGTCATTCCATTTTGCCCAATTTATATGTAAGGGCATGGAATCCAGGTCCAAGGAAGTCAGTGTGCCACTTTATTCGACCCTTATCAGACCCATCATTGTGTATAATGCCCCCTTCAGTATGTACCTGACCAAACATATGCAACAGTTGGAATGCCCACAAGGGTTCCTTACCAGGAGAATCCAGGGTGTAAACACATTGTCCTGTATGGATTTCTTTAAAACCCTATTTCTGTACTCATTCTTCCACAGATTATTGAGAGGTGATCTATGCCTGGCGTACAGGGCATCCTCTGATCCAGCTCTGGTGGACCTTTTGTACATCTGCAAAATGAGCATCAGAACCATGATATCCAAGGATTTAAATTTTGCACATGACATAAGACACATTGGCAAGACAGATGTGTGTCAAAAGATCCCCATGCTTTGGAATAGGCTCCCCATCCATTCATCCGTAACCTTATTTAAGCATAACCCTGGCCAATATATAGGAAATTCACCCAGGGTCTGGCACCAATGTCTCATAGACAGAGTCAGACAGTAATGCCAGAACTAACATACCCCCCCCCCCTCCAATAACCTCTAGAAGCTTTGTAATGAACATACTTTCTCCTAATAAACGCCCATGATAAATAGGGAGACAATTGAATTGTTCGGCTAGGCTTATAAAGGTCCTGGTGGTCATTAGCCTAGTATACAACTATGAACCTACAGTCTGGAACATGCTGTGATGTGACACTAGATCTGCAAGTTAAGACTTAAAAATCCAGGCTTTTGATCTTATTTTTAAGGCTCAATATTCCAGCACAGCCACAGAAGCTGCAGCAGTCCAGGCTTGGCTGTTGTGTCATGTGGCTGTAAAGCTGTGTCAGAGGGCAGTATGTCTTCTCTCTCCAGTCTTTTTCAGAATAGGATTACTCTGTGCCACAAATGACAGATTTATTTTAAGAATTAAATACATTGAAGTAAATGCCTAGCACCCCTGTTTTTATTGTTAGTTTTTCAGCATTCTCTTCTGACTGGTATATAACTGAGTTTACATGTTTGCTGCAAGGTAGCAGCACTCAAGTGCTGCTGTTGCTGCTTTTTGACAGCAGCTTATAGTGCAGGTCTGCTACAAAGCCGAAAAATAAGAAAGCCAAAATCCATGCCTTTCTTTCTGCAGCCCTGGAAAAAGGGTAGTTCCTATATTTTTGGTCGTTTTTCAGGGTCTTTGAAAATGGTTGACAAATGCTTGATCCTTCTATAAGAATACTTCTGCAACAGATGCCACATTCAGAATGACTTCTTGTTGACTAGCTGCCACTTCCAGTGTTGGCACCATATTATGGTTAACTGTAAAGGTTATTTGGACCGTGTACACTTAATTTCGGTCCCACTTCTGCAATATTTGCCTCCTCTCCTCAAAGTATAACTAGAAAATCCATATCACTTTTACATACTGAAAACAAGAATGTCTCCCAAGCTTACTACTTGCCTGTATGTATTGTACCATATCAGCTTCATTTCTGTCCCACTTTTGCAGTGTGCCTGTCTTCTCCTCCTCCTAAAGGGTATTACTGGAAAATCCATATCACTTTTTCATACCGAAAAAAAATCCCAATAAGTTAATTACAGATATGTACAGTAAGTAGATGTGTCCTGTGGACCAGAGGCCTGTTTTCTTTGCTGTCATTACCAGACACATTCCTGAATCATGTCTCATACCAAAAGTTTTGACTGTCAACTTGTCAGAAAAAGTTTTAGATGTTCTAGGAGAAAAATCTGAAAATGACATTGGACAAGCAAGGACAGACGCTAAATGTGAGTGAAGAACGCAGTATTGAACTCTGTATATTTTTAGGCCTCATACCTGTTGTGTGCCCACCGATCATCTTATGGTCTTAAATCCAATCATTTGCATCTTTCACTGTTGAGTGCTTGGCTTGGTAACTTGGCTTTTTTTTTTTTTTTTAGTTTTCAGCAGCAGTGGTGTCGCTCAAATTCTGAAATTGAAAAGAGAAGGGATTCATTCTTAACACCATTTTCATAGAACTGACATCATGCTCCTCTGATCTAAAATAAATGCTCATGATAATGATTGTAATAAGGATCATTGCTGCAGATGCGTAAAGTGGAATAAATGAGATTAATGTCAATTACCTTGCCTTATTTTTTCACCCAAAAATGTAGTTTGTGTCCTGGCTGTTGGGGAGAGACTGGCTGTAAAAGAGAATGCCCCACATTATTCTGTTATCACCTGAAATTGAATGGTTTAGCTTTCTTCATGGGTTTGTCTGTAAAATCTTAAGCCTTAACCTTTGACTTTGCTGAGTACGATCTTTTTATTTTGATTTTTTTTTATTTCTGTAGATGTGCATATTTAGTTACGAGAGAAGCTGACCATTGGATATACTGAGATTTCCATCTAAAATGTTTTTTTTTTCCTTTTTAAAAAAAGAAAGTGAGTTTTGAGAGTTGAGCATTGTCCCAGTTTTTGTTAAGAAAAAATGAGAAGGAAACTAGGCATTTCAAGAGGGCAAGAACACAAGAAAATTAGTGACTTCTTTTTCATTCCTTTCCTCTCTTTCTCCTATTGTCTAATAGCCAAAAGAGTGCAAAAACAAATCAAGCTTATTTCTAAATTTACTAAGGAAACAAAAAAGCATATAAAGTCCTCTAGCTACATCCTTCTGCCAGAATTCATATTCAAACAGTATGCAGGAGAGTAACTGTAAAACTTCACTCTTCTCTTTCTCTCCCCCATTGCTTTAACAGGTGTTCCAGTAGAAGCGGCAGTATTGGGACAAATGACTTCACTGCTTGTTACGGTGTGCAGAACTCTGCCTAAATATGGGTCTTCTCAAAATGTGTAAAAACGTCTACCTTGGATGTTGACCCCAGGGCTCCCCAGTCTGGAAGTTCAGACTTTTCCATCACCAGAAACTGTTCTTTTCCTGACAGGTTTCTGCTATTTTCTTTACAAGTGATTTTTTCAACAGCTGGTATTTAGGTGTGTGAATCAGTGGCAGACATCTGTATCAGTGCCAACTCTGATACATGGAGCAGACTTCTGGTAAATGAATAGCCAGTACTGACGTTCCCAGGTATCATATGATAGTTCCGTGTGCCACTTATACCAGTCAGTTCCGTGTGCCACTTATACCAGTCCGTGCAAAGGGCCTGTTAGTCTTCCACAGTACCTAAGCTCTATACGATTGATGATGTGATATCCAAGAAAAAAATAAAAATACTTTTCCACATACACCATCTTCATGTTCAGAATAGAATGAGTAGCCATTGGACAAACCAGCCTTATCTGCAAGGCCATGGACTTGATATTCTGTTGGATTTGACAAAGATTCTGAAGGTATTAACACCTTACTTCTGATTTTCTATCAGACATTTTATTTTGGGTTGCCTTATGCCTCATGAAGGAGTGCATTGTGTTTTTCTAAACAATTATTTTCTCCTACAGTTAGATATGTCATGGCGCCAAAGCTTCGAGACCCTAAGATTGTAGCTCTCCAACAGGCTTTTTTTTTTCTACTGACAACTGTTTTGAGATTTTCCTTGAAATTAATCCTCAGCCATCTGTTCCTTAAAAAATGTAAGGTCCAGGAGCACTGTAGATTGCTGTATAAAAACCCAGGACATGACAGTTGTTTTTGCCCTGTCTGCCCTAAAGGTTCTAAAAAAAACAGGGCCCTAAATACTTCCCATATGACTGTGAACAGCATATTAGGTGGGTTAAGAGGAATGTTCTTCATAAGGATCAGTGCTGCAATAGCCTAAGCTATAACAGCTAGCCAGCTTTTAAAGTTTCTGGGAACCTTCCATGCATGCAAACTTCTAGCTTGAGCTGAACTGACTAAAAGACAGGTTTGAGCACCAAGTCCTTCAGAGCTTTCTTGTCACCAAGATGGCTGCTCATCTACTGGCTTTTGAGGTTTGTTCAGGTACTGCTGTTTCATCGCTGGACAGATGAGTTCTGTTTGGGGGAGGGACTTGCACCATATTTTAACACAAATCTTCCTTTTTGTCCTGTAAAAATTAACTAATTAAGCTAGGAAAAAGTGTTTTTAAATGTCGGTCACATCACTTTTAAACAGAAGCAGCACAACTTTTTTACTATAGGCAGAATAATTTAAAATTGTTATGGTTTTCATTCTGGAGCTGGGGTGAGTGTTAATAGTGTTTTCTGTCATGTTTTAATGAGGAAAAGTTATTTTTTTACAACTTGTTTTATATGCCTATTCCTGCTGTGGGAATCTGGAACCTTTTTCGTCTTAACATGGAACAGCTTGTAGAGTTTCTTGGTTCTTCCTTCTTATAGACACAAACACACCCAAGAAAATTGTTAAAACAGCCCCTGGCTCCAGTTGGGTATAGTCCCTATAGCCATCATGAACCAGGGAAACGGAAACCAGCTGTTGGAGTCTCTTTAGTGGCCAAGGGAGGGAGACTCTTGTCAGCTGTGGGAGAGGGGGCAGAGAATACTACTGCCTAACTAAAAAGCTGTGTCCATCCTAAGGGTGATTTCTCTTGGCAAAAGTGTTTTTTCTTTCAGAAATTCTGCCAGACAGACAAAAACTCAAATGTTTTCTTCAGTGTCAGTTACTCTGGACTGGAGTAATTATTGAGCTTAGCTCAGGGCTTAATTCAGGTTCTTAACCCTTCCTGTATAGCTCTTTCTGGTAAATGAAAAAGGTATTTTTCATTTTCTGAAGAGATTCAAGAGTTTGAACCTCAAAATAATTGTGAAGAGACAGATTGTGTTGTCTCCACAGATTATTAATTCAGATTCTGAGAAGAGTGTAGCCTCAGACAGTTCATTTCAGTGTCTCGCTTTCTCTGAAATTCTTTCCAGAATGAGTCAGTTGTTTCAGTGGGAAACCAGTGATGTTTCTTATTCCCTCGGGTGGTAGTATGATTTGTTCCAAATGGAATTTCCAGAAACTACTCCCACTCCCCTTGCTTTTGAGGATTTATTTTGTCACAGCCTGCAACTTCCCTTACAGCAAGTTTGCTGCCCCAAGAAAGCAGATATAGACTGTAAAAGTTACTCAGTCATTTATGTTTTTATGCACTCATCCCAGATCAAATCATCAGCTATTGCCTTAGTGAAACATGCTGCTAATCATTTGGTAAATATTAATCCCTCTCCTTTTGACAAGGATGGGAAGCCTTTTAATGAGTTTGGGAAAAGTATATTCTTCAACACTTGTTTTTAGAATTCGAAACTGTCAAGCTCATATGTTGAAATTTATATTTGCCTCTTGTGAGAATGAGGAATATGTTGGCATCTGTTTTCTCTTCTAAAGCAAAATCTTCTTTGTGTAACTTAGTTGCTTCTGTGTTTCAAGTGACTGCCTATTGTTTAATATGTGCATGTGATTCTGCTCCTGCCATTGAAACTGTTATGAAGAGGTTTGCCTAGCTGTTTTATAAAAAATCCCCCCAGAGGATGTCAAAATGAATTTTGAATTCTCCTGTGGACAGAGACAGTTTGTTGGACCTTCAACTGCAGTGGTCATTAAAATGTAATGGGAGAGAAAAGCTAATTCAAGGGATCTCTCTGATTTTTCATCTCTCCTTCAAATTTGCCACAATGCTTCCTCTACAGGCTTCTTTCGAAAGTAGGATAACCAAACCTAGCAAGCTGCTGGAAAGCAGACCCCCCCCCCCAGAACAAAAGACCCACCTAATAAATCTGAATGACTGTATAAAGGACTCCCACCCCTACCCTGGTAGTCCCTCAATCCTTCAGAAAGTCTGAATCTCCATTTCTCTTTGGAAATCATTTCAGACAGATGGCTTCTGTGAGAGTAATCCATCAGAGTTAGTCGGTGAGAGTCGTTCTCCCCCACCATTTTGGGGGATTCCTTTTCACCCAAAAGACCAGACTCCTCTTTTCCCTCATGTCACTAGGCATATCTTCACTTATGGAGCTGATAGAAGTTGCCTGCTGTCCTCCTTGGATAGGGAAGGGTTTTATTCAGAGATGTTTGCGGTACCAAAGAGAGAAGATTCCTGGATATTACCTTTCGGAATCTGTAATAGTGCTGAAGTTCAAAATGTTACTTTTACCCCTTATTCCCCATTTGATTTTTCTGGTGACCTTAGATTTAAAAGATGCATATCATCACATTCCTATAGATCCAGATGTTTCCAAAAGTTTTCTGAGTCAGGATCATAGTATCAGTTCTCTGCACTACTCTTTGATCTTTCTGCTTCTCCAAGGGTATTCATAAAATGTCTAGCTCCTGTGTTAACCTACTGCAGACAGCAAGGTATTCATATTTTTTCCTTATTTAAATGACTAACTTATCTTTATAAAGTCTCTTTCAAAAGTGTAAGAGGTCTCCTACTCAAGCTGGGAATCCAGAAGTCTTGTCTGACTCCTCTTCACAAGATTGTTTTCCTGGAGTGTCTCCTGGACACATCAGTTCAGTTCAAAGAGCTTTTCATTCACAGGAAAAAGATGTGTATTTAGATTTATTCCTGAGTTTTTCCACTCAGACTACCATCACAGCAAGGGAGTTCCTCAGGGTTCTGGGTATCAGTGGCATCTGATTCTCATGATACTTCATGAAAGTCTTCACATGAGAAAAATCTAATGGTACCTGAAATATTTATGGCCCTAGCATAAACGCGTTTCAGATTCCAGTTTTGGTATCTATGAAAAAGGAGATTTTCTGATAGAGATTCCAGGCAGGGCTAGCCACCTGGCAATGTTAACCTTTGCGCTAGGTGATTGTCACTGTTGAAGTGACACCCCAACCCCATGTTCGAATGTGCAAAAATGGAAAAGGGGTTGTGGACGAATGGATGGACACCAGATCTCTTAGAATCCAAGTCTCCCATTCTCCCTTCTTGATCCAGCACAGTTATTCACAACAGACACCTCAGATTTTGCTTGTGATGCAGTTTCTATGTGAATAAATGTGCAGGGTCTTTGGAACAAAAACACTGACCAAAACAGACAAACACGAGACGTTACGTGTAATACATGTGCTCAATTCTATCAGTCATCTATTGTCCCTGGAACCTTTACAAGGGTTTACAGACAACACCATAGTGATGTGGTACATAAACGAACAAGGAGGGAACCAGCTCTTACCTTCTGTGGAGGCTGGCCATTATAGCCTGAGATATAGCTTTCAACACCATCTCAGTCTGCAGGCATGTTGCATACTGTCTGAGCAAAATTGTATGGCAGACAGTTTGAGCAGGATCAGGACCATCCCACACAAAGGGAAACTAAATCAGAGGGTTTTCCAAGATTTGATCCAGCTGTAGGGAACTGTGAGGAACACATCAGTAGATCTTTTACCTCCACTTAGTAGCCAAAAGTCTACTCTAGGACTCTGTGCAAGAAGGCCTGAAAGGCATATGCTTTTTCTTTTCCTTCATCTAATTTTTCTCTATACTTTTTAACCCTTTCCACTCATTTCCAAGATCATTTGAAGATTTCTAAGGACTCCCCAAATATTGTGGTGATTCCCTTCTAGCCCAGGCAACAATAATTATCCCTTATTTTGAAAATGGCCTGGTGCAGTTGCTACAAGCTTGCTCACAGACTGGATTTAATTATACAAGACCAGGAGTATTTGATAGATCCTAGTCCCAAATGATTACAGCTGACTGCCTGGATGATCGCATTTTAATACTTTTTAAGCATGTTTTTTTTTTCCTTGATGTGCAGCAGGGATTAATGGAGGCAAGAAAACCTGCTCATACATTAATAAATGGAAGTGTTTCTAGCTGGTACCAAGAAAAGAACCAACACCCATTTAAGGTTAGTGTTTCTGATTCTTTATTTGTGAGAGTTGCTGTTCTCTGGCCTGTGTTACTCCTCAATCTAGGTTCATTTGTCAATCTTTAAAGCATTTCTGCCCATGGACCCCCCTCTTTTAATCCAGTCTCATGTGAAAATTTTTTGAAAAGAGTGTTGCATACAAAATCTCCTAGATAACAGGTGGCTCCTTCTTTGTGTTAGAAATACTAACTCTTGATCTGATGTCTTTTCTGTACAGTCCTCAGTGTGTGGGTTTCTGATACAGGCTTTGTCATTCTTAAGCTTTGGATTCAGTGCTTGGGCTCCTTCCCTACTCATAATCCCTTGTGCAAGGAACTAACTACCCCATATCTCGTTTGCCGCCATCAGTATTTGACAAATATTTGGTGCTCGGGGCTAGTTTTAGGATTGAAACTCAGAATGTCACTGCAAAAGTAGTCCTTTTTTTTTTTTTTTTTTCCCTTTTTACCTTTTAGTTCTATTGTTTCCTCCCCCATTTAGGAGTAGTACTATTTTTCCATTAATTATATATACAATAGTATAGAGTTTTTCAACCTTTTTAACAATTTTCTATTCTTTCTAGCTCTTTTGCCATCTTCTTTTGATTTGAAGGATGGCTGATAAGCCTCTGGTTTTAAAAATGTGTGGCCTGCTCACAATAAATTCCAAATTCAGACCTATGTGAGAAGTGTGTGTATTGTCTTGTTCCCTGTTATTGGGGCATCATGGAGAGATGGAACAAATTGATTTTAAAGGGTCTTCCTCAGCCCACCACAGAAGAGAATCCCTCTTCAGCATTGGGGAGGTCTGGGGCTGATTCTTAATCTAAAATCTGGATGGGTCTAAACATTCAGGAAAAAAAATCAAAATCCTCAAAAATGAGCATACTCTCTCTTTGGATCCAGTAGTTATCGGATCAATAACTTCTCCCAGCTTTTCCCCAGATCCTATCTGCCCCAGGCTCTAGTCTCCAATCCTGCAGGATAGACTGTTATCCTTTGAGACCTCTTTCTTCTTACTTCATCTGTGAAATTGGCTACATCTTGAAGTCTCACTGAAGCGGACATGGACAGGATGATGAAGCATTTCCTTTGGCCCCAGATTCAGCTAGTGGGTACTTCCTGTTTCAGCTACTGTCTGATCCATTAGATCTGTTTCTGCTCACTCACTAATGGCTTCTTCTCCAATCCAGCCACTTGGATTGGAGCTCCTGGATCCGACTGTTGCTCAGGGTAGATCTGCATCGGAACGGAGTCAACATACTTTCTCAACTCCATTGAGTTCTCTGGAGTCTGCGCTGACTGTGTCGGAACCATCAGAGTTTCAAAGCTGAATAGTTGGAGCCAGCTCAGGAAGAGATTGGATCCAAGGTCTTCAGATCCCTTCCTTTTTTTAGGGGTATCAGCACTTGATAGTTCGGCTCCAGTAACAGCCTTGGATCCTAGCCAAACAGCTTTTAATGTTGAGCTGCATTTGAACCTTGGCTCCAAATGTGATGCTTCCAAGATCCATGTTGAGCATGGTATTCGTGGCTTTTGAGAGAGTATTCTCTTAACCTAGACAGATGTCTGCAGTCTGCTCTCCCGATCCCATTAGGATATCCAGTTCTTGAGACCCTTGAGTCAGTATAGAGCATGAAAGAGGGTCCCTTTCCTTTGTCTGCACTTCTCTTTCAGACCATGTCTGTCTGAATCTGAGTTTGTTTAGAAGCAAGATCCAGGGTACATTTTAAAACAAGGGAGATGATAAATTATGACTTGATAAAGTTATTGGTATCCGTTATGTTTGTTGTACTGGTATTCCTTATATTAAAATATTTGCTGACCTAGGCTGTCTCATTTAACACCATTAAAAATAAAGGAGGCTATAGAACAATGTCTTAGGGATACACAGGTTAGTAGGTGTCTCAAAACCAGAGTTTATGACTTGAGTTAAAATAGATGTGTACCACACTTTCCAAGCTGGAAGCGTAGTTAGAGTCCGGCAGAGGAGACTTCTTCTCTGAGTGTAGTTCTCAGGAGCCATGATTAGCAGATCCTTTTTTTTTTTTTTTTACTTAATGTAATGCTCCTAGTCCTCATGTAATCCCAAGGGCAAGGCGCAGAGATGGAGAGGGCTATAGGACCTGCACCTGCAAGTGCCCTTTTTTTTCCTCTTATATAGAGCATTTGGACATTTCTGTACACATTTGCACACTATTTGCTCCATTTTCTTTTAAGCACACTGTTCTGTCCCGACTGTCCAATTTTTTTTTAAATCGGTAGAAGACCACTTAACAAAAACTATTACTACAGGGGGTCACTGGTGAGAGGCACGAGCTGCTCCTGTCAAAGGCATTGTTGTCTTGCTGAGAAACTGGCAACTCAGGAGATGAGTTGATTCAGGTAAGGATGAAGTACATGGCAGGGAAAATGACTACTGGGTTGTTCTTCCCTTCCACCTTATGCTGTTCCTTTCAGTTATAGAACAAGATAATAATACATCATTCATTTAGAGGTGTAAATGCTTCCCATCCTTTGTAATCTAATAAAACCACTTACTGACATCAGTGTGGTAATTTTTGCCACATCAGCCTTTCAGCTGCGATTCTGTGCTAAGTAATTGTATTAGACTAAAATACAAGCTGACAATGTGAACAACACTGTATTGTATAATAGTATGACTTAAACCCACTGCTGCTTTTCCTGAGTAGTAAACAGGGACTGAAAATTTTACTAACTCCACTTTCTTAAAGGTTACAGCTGTATAATACAGGAGGAATGTAACATTTCCATTTAGGATTCTGGTTATGTGCGATATCTTACAGCAGCCAAGGGAGTACCTAGCCATGAGCAGCACCTTTACTGGAAGAGGCGGAACAGTACGGATTAACCACCCAACTTTGGCCTACATTCAAAAACAGCAAAGCATTGTCTGAAAGAGCCTTCATTCATATTATGTTTCCAGTCTGTCTACAAGTACCGTTATGACTCTATCATAGTCCATGTTGAAATGAATGACTTGAAATGTACTTCACTGGAGTATATGAAGGGAGACATGACTGAGCTCTCAAATTGTGTGTCCCAGGCAGGTATGTCCTTAGCCCTAAGCAGCATTCTACCTTCATCCAGGGTGATGCCTCAGTATAAACAAATGGCTTACTGATAGAAACTACACTGTAAAAGTAGCCGACTCCAAATCCAGCTCCAGACAAGTGACAAGTGGAGTATCTCAGGGTTCAGTCCTGGGGCCGCTCTTGTTTGGCATCTACTTCTCTGAAGTACAGGTCAACACTAAGGAACTCTGGCTAACAAAGTTTGCAGATGACTGCAAACTGGGAGCCATTATTGAATCCCCAAATGATGTGGATACTCTACAAAAGGGCCTTACAGAAACAGATGCTTGGTGCCAGAGCCATGGGCTCAAGCTCAATGCCAAGAAATGTATTGTTGTCCCCTTTGGGAAAAAACATGTATCCATGAATTACCATATAGGTGGCAGTACACTAAACACAGAAAGTGTGATAAGAGACTTAGGGACACAGGTGGACAGTGGTCTCACCTTCGATAACCACATCGCCACAACAGTCAGGAAATCCTATGTGGCACACCTCATCACGAAGGGCTTTTCATCCAGAAAAAGGAGGTCATTGTCCCACTGTACTCATCCCTCATTAGACCCATTATAGAATACAATGCCCCATTTGGTATGTACCTGTCAAGACATCTGCAACAACTGGAAAGGCCTCAGAAATACCTCACTAAAAGAATCACAGGCCTAAAGCAGATGCCCTATGCTGACCGCCTTAAAAAACTCCAGCTATACTCTGTCGCATATCGTCTACTCAGAGGCGATCTCTGCTTAACATACAAGGCCATGTCAAACCCAGAGCTGTTGGACATGCTACACTTAAAGAAATCCCAATCCCTCAGAGCTACACGCTCCAGGGATCTAAACCTTGTCATCACAATAAACAAAACATGCTGGAGGGATAGGTTCCTGACCCAGAGACTCCCCAGACTCTGGAATAGATTGCCCATACATGTCAAGCAGAGTGCCTCTTTGGACCTCTTCAAGAGGAACCTTGACGATTGGATGGGAGAAAGGAAATTCACCCCAGGGATCACGTCAGTCGCCCTGCTAGACAGGGTTCCAGGAAAGTAAATAATGTGGGAAGAAATAGCCAGGGAATTGTTATAGCTAGGCTTGTATAGGCCCTAGGGCTGATAGCCTAGTACCAACCTATGAACAGTTGCCTTAGTTTCTGGTGTCAGTCCAGGGGGATCCAGTGTCTGTCAGCCTGGGAAGATATGGTTGACAGACCACACTGCTTTGACAGAGATGGTCTTCACCTGTCATCTCTTGGCTTTCGGTTACTGGCAAAGGTTCTTGCCTCCCCCATAGTGTCCCTTTTTTAGCCAATGTCATAAAATTCCTGACGTAAAAAAAAAAAAAAAAACACAGTAGAGGCAAACTCAAGGTTATGCTGCTTAATACTAAGAGTCTAAATTGGAAACTGCACTCACTGGAAGCACTCCTTACCTTGAAAGATGCTGATATCTCTGCAGTCACAGAGACATGGTTGAAGGCTGCAGAAAGCACCCCGGTCATGCAAGACTGATTTATGATCAGACCTTACCAGACAGGGCAACACAGGGGTGGTGCAGAGACCTCCCATGTTTGAGTACTAAGTCTAGGACATTCGAGCCCCTTGTGTACCTCCCACACTTTCAGACCTCAAAATGAGTTTGAAAGACCAAAGGTGGAGGTGTATCCATCTTCATTAAAGACCAATACACTTGAAGGCTGCTTAAACAGTACTACTTCCTAGAGCTACTATATGTCCAACTAACTGTAGGTAAAACCCCCTTCCATATTATTCTTGGCTATAGGTCCTCCACTGTGAATAGCGAGAACCAATCTGCCTTCCTGGACATCTTGAGTCTCTCACTATACAGCCAAACACCTTGGTCATGGGTGATTTCAGCTATCCTTCCATCAGTTGGGAATCATATATGAGCACAAACACTTTCGCCCTAAGGTTCCTGACTTTAATACAAATGCTTTGGAACAGATAGTCTGCACCCCCACAAGGGGCTCGAATGTCCTTGACTTAGTACTCACAAACATGGGAGGTGTCTGTACCACCCCCTGTGTTGCCCTGCCTGGTAAGGTCTGATCATAAATCAGTCTTGTTTGAATTAATGATCATATCTGACACCCCCACCCCCCCCGCCCCAAGAGCAAAAAGGATGAAACATTTCTCCAAAGCAGACCGTAGCCTCCTAAGTGATGGCATAAGTAGTTTCAACTCCCTGCAACCACTGTCAGCAATGACTCCTATATAGCAGTGTACACAAATGCCCCGTATCAACACCTATACAAATGTATAGATTCTGCCTTACCTGAACAGATCAAAACAAGGTCCTCACAAAAAAAGCCACCCTGGTGGGCATAAAGCATAAATCAGTTATACGACAAGAGAAAGAAACTATTGTCCAAGAACAAGAGGGAACTGGTTCAGCAGAGAGAGGGATACCCTCCACAGCTTGAACAAGTAAATTAGATATCTTATAAAGTTCTTTAAAGCCAGTTACGAAGCTAAACTAGCATAGTTAGCTAAGGATGATCACAAGGCATTATTTAGCTATGTCAGAAATGTAAAAAGGAAGGCCCAGGTTTGTACCAAACTAGTAGTGGACAGTACCATTCCTACTGAACCTGAGGACATTGCCAACCTGCTAGCAGACAGGTGTGCAGACTTCACCCCTCTGACCCCATCAAACATATACTCCAAAGCATACTTGTTACCAGTCCTCTACCTAGTATCTCTAGAGAGCAGGTCATAGCCACACTCTCCATGGTCAAAAAAAAAAAACTGCCTCTGTGGGACTGGATAACATCCCAGGCTGCCTACTAAATGGTCTAAAACAGGACCTAGCAGAACCACTCTGGCTCACACTTCAACCACAGTCTTACGTACTGGCTTTGTCCCAGCAGAGTGAAAAACCACAACAGTAATTTCCTTGCACAAAGGGGGTCCATCAAACTATCCTTGCAATTTATAGACTCATAAGCCTAACCAGCCTTATCTGCAAGGCCATGGAGAGAATCATCATGGATCTAATCAACAAAGACATTAGTGCCCTTCAAACTCTTGACTCCATACAGTTTGGCTTCATTAAAGGTAGATCATGCTTATTAAACCTGGTGGGCTTCTTTGAGAATGTTACCAAAGCTCTGAACGAAGGCAAAACAAGCACACACAGAGTATCTTAACTCAGACAAGGCTTTTGATACAATTCCCCACTCAGGCATCATTGAAAAACTCACCCAACTGAGAATTAACCCATATATCACTAGATGTGTAACCAACTGGTTCACTGACAAAACACACACAATCAGCTGGGGATTCCACCTTTACCAGCAGACCAGTTACAGTGGTGTGATCTGTGCTGTGGACCCCAGCTGTTCGGAATCTATTTCTCAGAAGTCAAAGATGAAATAGATGGCCTGTGGCTTAAAAAAGTTCACCAATGACTGCAAACTGGGTACATTCCTTGAGTCCCCCAGCAATGTTGACATACTACAAAAAGGGTTTACACAGACAAATGACTGGTGCCAAAGCCATGGACTTAA
The DNA here is from genome assembly GCF_019279795.1 of Protopterus annectens. Taxonomy (NCBI): domain Eukaryota; kingdom Metazoa; phylum Chordata; order Ceratodontiformes; family Protopteridae; genus Protopterus; species Protopterus annectens. The sequence goes on along the minus strand of NC_056743.1, from coordinate 236,853,937 downwards.
ATTATATGTAAAAAAAAATTGTGTTATCCCTTTCAGCAAAGGAGAAATCCCTGCAAATTGCAATATTAACAGTACCCCCTTTAGTTCAAACCCTGTGGTGAGAGATTTGGGAACACAGGTTGATAGCAGCCTTAACTTCGATCACCATGTGTCCACAGTGGTAAGGAAGCCCTTCTATATTGCACATCTCATAAGTAAGGCTATTGCATCCTGAGCTAAGGATGTTACAACTCCCCTGTACTCCTCCCTCATCAGACCACTAATAAAGTACATTGTTCTATATCCTATAGGCTGCTGAGAGGCCACTTGTGTCTGGCCTAAAGAGCAGTCTCAGACCCTGCCCTAATGGAAATGATGCACATCCGCAAGTCAAATGGGACAAGATTCACTCACTGTAGGGATCATAACCTAGCCTGCGACATTAACAGGACATGCTGGAGAAGATAGATGCATCTCCAAGATTGACACTCCTCTGGAGCAAACTCCCAATTCACTTAAAACAGAGCTCCTCAATTACCCTATTTAAGCATAACCTAGACAACTAGATGGGAGACCATAAATTTACCCCAGGGGTGTCACCTATGTCCCTATTGGATAAGGGCAGTTGGTGATGATCATAGACTTGAGCTGCAAATATAGACCATACAACCTTGTCAATAAGGGAGCAAGGGTATAACATGGCTAGGCTTATAAAGGCCCTAGCGACACTAGCCTAGTAACCTCCTATGAACCTATAAGAAAAACAGAAATAAGCAATGTTTTGGAGGATAACTGGTGGTTCAAACAAGTTTATTTTCTGTAATGTTGATAATGAAAATTATTGTATGGCTAAAACTGCAAAAAGTCTTGTCATTTGGGATGCATATGCCACTTTCTTCCTGTACCAGTATTGCCCTCTAATGCTTGGTGAACATACTGTATGAAACACTGTGTATTTGTATTATTGCAGTGTTTGCCATTGTACAGTTTGTATAAAAATTATACTATGTTATTTTGTTGTTGTTCCTCTCTGCCAGTGTTGGTATTTTTTTTTCTCTGACTGTTAGATTTTCTTTTTTGTCTGTCTGTCTTGTTCTACTTATTTTTTTATATGGATGACAAGCTATAGGCTTTAAGAAATGCACTTTCTGTGGACATAAGATCCCTAATTCTAATGCCCACAAGAAATGCATGTTTTGTTTTGTTGCTGCCCATCTTGAAGTTGACTGCTGTACTTGTTCAGGATTCAACTCCCGTGCATTGTGACAGGAGAAACAAATTAGTGTTAAAAGGCTTACTACCTTCTTGTTCTGCTTTTTATCAGCTGGCGCGCAAACCTCCTATAAAAAACCCAGTAAAGGGGAACACGACTTGGCTGTGAAAGAAAAGGAGTTCAGGAAATTGTCCCCTGACAATCTTCCTCATTCAGCACCAATTCCAGAACCTCTGACTAAAGTTTCTAAGAAACCGGATCCGACATCAGCCTTGAATCCTGCAACTCCAAGCACCAAATATCCACAGATATGATATCCCTGTTCCTCCACAAAGCCAGTATCTCCTTAGCTCCATTTGCCTTTTTGCAAGAGATACAAAGAAACCCTACAGACCACCACCTACTAGTTCATCCATTAGGTCTTCCAGGAATTTATCTGAAGGAAGATGTGGATAGAAGGATGAGGAAGTTTCTCAGGGCTCAGATCCAGATGGGGTAATTCTGGATCCGTCTCCCACTGGACCCATGAGCTTGCCCTCTTCTCAACCTCATGTTATATCTCCTCCTTCAATCTAGCAAGTTGTTTCTGAATTCTTGGATCCAAGATGTGCAAGAATGTCCTTGTCTAATCTGGAGACAGGCCATTTTTCCACTCTTATCATGCTTCTGAGTCTCCCAGCTCCAGTCCCTTTGCAGCAGGATGACACTCCAACATGAAGTGGTGGTGTTAGCTCTGGGGGGGGGGGGTGAGAGACTCCAAAGCTGTCAAAGCTATCCTTGCCTCTCAGTGCCTTGACGTTAGACAGCTTGACTTTGACTCCCTCCTCAAGGCAGGGGTCTATGGGGATTCAGAGTTTGGTGCAGAAAGCTTTAGCATGGGTGTGACCAGCTGTTGTTTCTCCTGGGCCTTCTGCCTTTAAGATAGTAGATAGCTTAAGATAGTAGAGAGGGCCTTCTGTATACCCAGATAGAGGTCGTCTTTACACTCTAGATCTAATCCTTCTCCATCGAATTTAAGATTTGAGCCTCTCATGTCTATTTTACAGGGACAACCACCACATACTAGCCTTCAGACAGTCTTCATTCAGGACTCCTTACCCACTTCTGATATTTTACCAAACCATTCTACTGATGTGGTCCCTAAGAAAAGGTTGTGCAAAATGAGCCACCCAGATTCATCTCAGGAATCTGTCATCTAAGACACAGACTTTGATAAAAGGGAGGGGGGTCCCCCAGATCTCCACCTGATGTCTCCTTTGGAGAGATCCTGGAACTTAAGCAGAGAGGTGAATGGTCTTCTGAAACCCCTTTACAGAAAGAACCTGTGTTTCTTTAGGCTTTCAGGGCTGGCCCAGCTATGTCTTGAGTGGTCTTTTCAGCTGATGAGTTGATTTAATCTCATCTCACTCCGAGGATGGAAGGAGCCAGATACTACGGAGCCCATACCGAAAAGGCCTAATAAGTTTTTAGCTCTGCCCAAAGATAGGGTCCACTGGAAAAAGATAGTCCCAATAGATGCTGTGTGGTGGCGATATCCACTAAGAGGGAGCTTGCAGAACAGAGCTCATCTGTTCATCCACCCAGTAATAAGTCCAGGACCTTGAAAAGATTTGTGAAGCGCATTTATGCCTCAGTGACTTTGCTCTTCGGTCAGTGAATTATTTGGCATACTTCACCAGGTAACTAAGGGATTTGACCAAGGTATTTGCAAATCACTTTCAGGATCCATGTCTTCGGAGGGCCAGAAAAGTTTTTTCACAACTGGCCACCATTCAGTCTATTTTTTTTATTTGTAAATTTTTGATTTTCATAAGACATAAGAAAGAAAAGCATTTTTTTTTTTTTTTTTTTTACAGAATATGTATCTTTTAAACATCATAAAGTAAACTATATACGCTGTCCATAACCGATAGTTTCTTTGTTATAATTACGTCTTATCTAGTAGTTTTTTGAGTTTTAACCAAGATAGTTGCTTGTGTCACTTTTGTATATCTTAAAGTTGCAGTTTGTAGTTACCTATTACATACAACTTTAGTTAATGGTAGAAAATCTGTGAATGAGAGGATTGTTTTTCACTTCCAATTTAAGTGATACTTTGTCTTGCAATTGCAAGCAGAGATCAGAAAAGATGCACTTGTATCTTTTAAGTGTGTGCTGGTATCCGTTGCATTAAATAGTAAGAATGAGTCTGACACTTCACATTTATCTGACCACAATGCTTTTATGAAATTTCTAAACTCTACATAAAATGAAGTTACAATTTTACATTTAAGGAACATACGTACCCAGCCTGAACATAGTATTTCATCACATCTCCAACATTTATTATTGTAATTTTTGATGTCAATTCAATTTTGTGTGGAGTAATAAAACTCATGTATAAATTTCCATGTGAAAATTTTCCAAAAAGAAGATGGCGTTGTATTATTAATTGATTTGAGTATTAATGTTTTCTCACTGTTAAGAAAAGCTGGATTTATTTTATTTTTTCTGTGTAATTTCGTAAAGAATCCTCTCTGATTTGTAGATCAGCTCTTAGGGTATTTATATATTTTTGACAAATTCAAAGTCATTGTTATTCAAGGTACTTATTTCACAGAAGAGAGTATTTTTAGGTAGAGATGTAGTGTTAGCCATTTGATATATTTTAAATTAATTAACTATGTATTCTCTGAATATTTGTATGTTTAGCCAATTGTTATGGTTTATGTTGTGTCTAGCTATAAGGAAATTTGATTCTTGTATGTTATTACCTAGGAATTCGTGCCAGAATACTAATCCATTTTCTTTCATGTCTTTTATTTTACTCCTGTTGAAAGAATCTAGGCATGTCTTTGTGCACACTATGGGAAACATTAAAAATATAAGATTTTTTATCATGTAGTTCTTGTTCATTATCATTTAAAGTTATTTAATATATAGTTAAACTGAGAAAAGTTTTCATTTTTATTAGTATTATAAACAATCTTTTACACCTAGAAAGATTTTTAGTTTCTGAGAACACATTCTCTCATTGTATTAGTGTTAGTAGAATGTTTTTATGAAAGTTTTTCCAATTAGATATGTATTTAGGGTTTAACCATTGACTTATCACGTTAAAGATGACTGATTCCGCATAAAGCTGTAAGTTTGGAAATGCTATTCCATCATTATCCCAGCTTCTGTAGTGCCATGCATAACCAATTCGTGGCTTTTGAGGAAACCATAGGATTTTTATTAACATGGAGTTTAGTTTCATTAATTTTTTTAGTAGGAGAGGCAATTAAAGTTTGGAAAAACAATAAGATGTTTGGTATAATCATTTTTATTAATGGTGGTCTTTCTTCTATAAAGAAAAACATTTTGTTCCATTTATGTAAGTATTCCTTGACCATGGATATTAGATTTTTATAGTTTGTTTTTATAGTATCCTTCCAGTTCGGTTTTATGTATATTCCGAAGTATTTAAGTGTCATTTGTCCAGTTAAATTTGCCATGTTTTCTCAAAACAGTACTTTTTTTTTTTTTATTTAATAGTATAGTTTCTGTTTTGTTATGATTAAAGCTCAAGTCTGAAATCTCTTCGAAAACTTGTAGGGATTTTATAATGTAGTCAATAGAAGAATCTAGATTTCCAATTGTTAAGATATCGTCTGCAAAAAGTTTTATTTTGGAACTGTAATTTGAGTTAACAGATAAACTACTTATTATATTGGGATTTATTCTTATGTAATTAGCCAATAGTTCCACCAGTAAAGCAAACAATAAAGGTGGTAATGGGCAATCTTGCTTACTACCCTTTAGGATTTTAAGTGGACCTGATAAAGCACCAGTTTTGATGTATGATATCGAGTTTTCATATAATCTATTTAGTAGATCTATAAACTCAGGGGAAAAATTATACATTTCCAATACTTTAAATAGATAGGACCAGTTTATTAAATCAGATGCCTTGTCCAGGTCTAGGCTAATAACCGACCGTTCTTTTTTTTTTTCCTATTTGCATAATCTATTAAAGATAGGAGTCTGATAACATTATCTTGGGTTATCCTATTTAGGATGAAGCCTGTTTGGTCATCTACTACTAATTTGGGCATTAATTGATTTAGTCTGTTAGCAAGAATTGATGTGAAAATTTTAAAGTCCACATTCAATAAGATGTTACTAGCTTAGGATCTTTGTCATGTTTTAGAATAGGTGATGATGTGGCATATTTCCAGGAGCGGAATGTGCTTGCATTCTTTCAAAATTCTTCAAAAGCTTCTACTAATAATGCTTCATCTGAAAGTAATTTGTATATTTATCCTATTAATCTAGCTAATCCTGGTGCTTTATTATTTTTGAGGCTTTGAATTTTTTCCTTTAGTTCTTTTAATGTTATTGGTTTGAACAATTTAACGTTTTGTTCTTTTAGTTTTTTTTAAGAAATTGTCTTTTAAGACATTGCAAAAATTTGAATTTGTATTGTTTATTATTTCATGATGTTTTCTAAATATCTCTAGAATTTCTTTCAAATCTGTCATCTTTAGGTTTGCTTTTAGATTTATCAATAATTTCTCATGTTTAACATTTAAGTTTTTTTATTTTACTGCTAATCTGTGCATATTTTTAGGATGAACTGAATAAGACTATAGTTTAATTCTCTAGATTTGTTGCAACTTTATGATTCAAAATTTCTATATATGCTAAATTTAGTTGTTTCAGTTCTGAATTTGAGTTTGTCTTTATTATTTATTTTTAATGTGTCAATTTTTAATTGTATTTTTATTAATTCACTTTCCCATTCTTTTCTTTTGTTTAAATACCAAGTTTTAATTTTACCAAATACGATTTTAATGTGTCCCAGGCAACTTTAGAGGTTTTGTTGTCATTAATGTCAAGGAATGATTTTATTTCTTTCAAAAGCCATTCTCTAAACCCACTTAATTTAATGATGTATGCTGGTATTCTCTGCCAGAAGATCAAATCACTTGGTTTAATGTTAATTTTAAAGAAAATAGCATTCTGGTCCGGACAGTGGGCAGGAACTAATTAAAACTACTTGTATTTAGAGAGTAAATTATCGGTAACAAATATCTTATCAATAGTTTGTGTTCCAAATCTATACGAGTAATGTATGCATTTTTGGGAATTTGATTCTTTAATTCGTAAATATCTCAAATTCGAAAGAGTGAAGTTATTCATTTTTTAGCTGGAGCAGACATTTTAAAATTGCCACTTTTAGTAGTGTCATTCATAGAAAGGATACAGTTGAAGTCACCTGCATAAATTATATCTCCCTTAGATCTAATTGAAATCAATTTTAGGTATTTGTTTGCTGTTTTAGCACTGATACCAGGTATCCAGTATGTATTAGCCAATGTTATTTATCTCTAGGATAACTAAACATAACATACTGTTCTTATCAGAGTACGAATCGATTACTTTAGTTATTGGTAATGACTTCCTCCATAATATCATAATGCCTCTTCTCTTAGTCTGATAGATTCCACAAGTATTGAGTAATCCTTAAAAGGCATTTTATCTAAGTTGCTTTCTATTATGAGTTTTTTGTAAAAGAAAAAAAAATTCTGTTTTCAAATATTTGATTAGACTTCCTCTCATTATAGAGTTGTTAAGGCCGTTAACATTTAGAGATATACATTTATAAGAAAACATTCTTACAGACATTTAGATACCAAAGATTCTGTTATGGACATACAATTTAAACTAAACATAACTAATATACATTTGAAACTATATACAACTCTAAACATGAAATATTTGATTCCTTGTTTGATGAACAAATCATCATAACCACCTTCATCCATCCTTAGAACACTAGTCTACATCTATGAAGTGCTTCTGCCTTTGGTCCAATAAATGTACAGGGTGAGATGATAGAAAACTCTTCAAAGATGCTTAATGACATAAATATTATAATTTCCAACAGTGTATAACTATGTTATTAAGAAATAGTTAATTTCTAATCACTACTACATAGATCTTTTTAAACTCGTTAATGTATATTTCTCTAGATTTTTAAAAACAAGTATCTTTTGTCATCAATAGCTGTGTAAGTGAACCATGGGATTTGTATACTGTGAAAAATTCTGTTTAGTTGTTGTTACTATACATGTGATTCAGAATGTTTTATCAAGTAATGATTGTGTAGTATATACAATTATATGTTTAATAAATAGAAATGTATGTCTACTATCTATACAAAACATGTAGTTGTATATAGTGCTTAGGTGTACAGGTCTCCTATAAATGCCTTTTGCACTGTCTTCTTTTTTTGCAAAAACATGAGACTTGATGTCATTTATTATTTTAATCACTATATTGATATCATCTTGTATGTCTTAAATTTGCCAATTATCTCTGCTGATGTTTTACATATTCAGTAACTACTGTAGTTATCTAATAGCCGTTCTAAACTAGCTTCACAAAAAATATCTTGAAAAATAAAGCCATCTTGTGGAACTGGCAAAACATAAGAGTAATAGATCTGAACAGTCTGCAACAAACCTGTCAGTCCAAAGGCATCCTCAGAACCCCCTAGTGCACAAAAACTGGATCATATCTAATAAATATAA